>NC_068365.1:9317934-9415497 GCF_020536995.1 Dreissena polymorpha | reverse complement strand
TCATGGGATTATGCAATTTATTTTTGATCTAATATCGGTCATCATTTTAAAATGCTCTTTTCTTGATGGCGTGTGCTAATTAAAATAAAAAAGTAATTAAGGTACTTTTCAATATTTTTACACTCAATAAGGTATTTCATTTTCTTTAAGTGTTTCAGTAATTTGTGTAACATATTTTTTTATATAATTGAAATTTCAGGTGCTACCCCACTTGTTGTCTCATCTCCAAGTTGATAAGCTGGGTACCAGCCTGGATTGGGGCACACTCTGTGTATATACCTGCTCCAACAGCTGTGATGTGGGGAACCAGTATGTGAAGGAATACATCTTCAAGCAGGACGTTGTGTGAACAGGAGGGTAGGGTTGCATGCTGTAAACAGAAGAGCCCTTTTGCGTACTGTAATAATGTATCGTTGTGTTTATTGTTTAATTCAGAACGTTGTGTGAATGGAAGGGTAGGGTTGCTTGTTTATAAAAATAGGGCCCATTTTCATGCTGTAATAGTGTTACTTTCTGTAATCTTGTGGTATTGTTTGATGCATTACATTTTGTATGGTTTTGGAATGTGTATGTTTTCAATTGACGAAATATGTAATGTAATTTTTTTATATCTTCAATAGCCAAAAGAAACTAGTTATATTTTTCGTATTTATAACATATGAAAAGGGACAAAAACAGGTTGGGTTGCACTGCATGTAAAACCCAAACAAAAGCTATAGAAGTGATTCTTCTACTGTTAGATGGAACAAGACGAACATTTGTACAATTATCATAGTATCTTTTTGATACTGTGGAATGTTGTTTTGGGTGAAAATGAAATAGTTGTTGTTAAATTATGAATACTGGTGAATGGGAATAGTGAAATATTTTATGCTCGTACTTGTATGTGTGCATTTTTTCCAAACATGTCACTCCATTATTAGTGCAGGTGTGAGAATGTAAATTTTTTTTTTAAAGAGGAAAAGTTTTACCTAGGGGCCAGGTGGCTTGAAGGCCCCCGATCTGGTTCAGGGCGATGCCCTGACCAGAGGGCCGGAGGCACCCGGAAGCTCCAGGAAAATAGCATTTTAGATGGCCAAGGAATGCACTATCCTGACTTTATATTTTTTTTAAAGTTCAGAAATGAATATTTACATTTACTTGAGTCACTTTCACAACAGTGTATTTTCATGAGCAGTTAGAGAGTTCAATCATAATGAATACCAAAAATAGTTAACATAAATTGCTGGTAAACAATGAAAAAAAAACTTTGTGTAAATTAAACTTTTAATTTCATACTTTTCTTCATAATTAATTGTGGCAACAAAAATTTAGCTAATTTGGATCCTACTTTTAATATTATTTGCTGATTATAAATGGACTAGATTTAGTATAATTAATCTCGGATAACTTTAATTAAATATGATAATTATGTATTTAAAAAAAATGCAAGTACTTGTCTTAAAGGTAATGACGATCTTATTGCAGAGAACATTAAAATTGAAATAATTGAATAGAATAAACAAATAATACTAAAAAAGTTTTTATCTAAGACTTCTACTACTTAAAATTTGTTTAAACACGTATGTATTCACAATGGAAACATTACATTAAATACTTTATCACTTTGACGAGAAATGAGTGCATTTGGAAAACACAAACATCTTTAGAAAACATAGCATCATTGCAAAAGGAATAAATTGACTAAGCACATGTTATCATTGAGGACAACAATCCAAACAAGGTACATGTTTTGACCTTATTCTGCCATTTATGTTTTCATCTTTGCATTTTGAAACAAAGTTTACATAATATGCAAGAACTGAAGTTTAATTATCAACAGATCTGCCTTAATAACAATGTGACATCTGGTAGGCCTTTCCTTGGTAAGATGCAAATACTTTGGCATTAACTGTGTAAACCTTTGTGTTTGCTACGATGTCTCGGCATGTCATAGTCTCTGGACAAATTGTTCCTCAAAATATTTAAAAGCTTTCAACGACTTGTAAGCTCGGACACTTCATTTGCCAGATGACTTTTCCCAGCTTTCTATCAAGTAATGTTAAAGTTTTTCAATGTCAAAATCTGGTACACCTGTTAAATTATCTTTCCACTCTAGCAATGAAAACAATTCTTTATCGAAAACTTTATCTTCCATTGTGTTATGTCACATATTCACGTTCGAGTACACAGCAATATAATCAGGAAATGAAGAGCCCCCAGTTTTGCAAATCTCGTCGGGTCTAGCGCAATTTTTAAGAAGTATAAAAAGTGACCATACTTATTTGACTTCTACCAATCAATGCTTGAAATAGCTAGATGCTCACAGATTCTAAAAATGGATCTATTTATTGCGATATTCTTATGTGGCAATGTATAGGACATGTATGCAAGTAATATTTCAATTTCTTTCTTTTGTCGTTCAAGCTCTCAAGTTTTGCTTTAAGCTGTCTTTTCTTGGCACGTTGCGCTTCCAAGTCCAGATGAATTGCGTAGTTTTCTCTCTGTTGGGTAACTAGTTTTCGATTTTAGTGCAGATTTCAATGTTTAAATTGCGCAGTACGGTGTTATGTTTAGACTTGCAATTTTGCTCTACATATGATCTCCCATTGTATTGAAACTCGATTGGTCCATGGAAAATTGATGATGCAGCAAACACCAATTTGCACAAGGTTTGATAATTGCCATTTTTTAGCTCATCTATAAAAAAATGTGCAGCTTCTGTAGTCTTTGATTTCTCTCATAATTATTTCTTGCTCCGCTTCGTTTAACAGGAGTGCAAAATAATGTGCAAGATCCTGAAGTCTTGTAACACCTTCTGAGTGGTGCAGAATTAACGGATAAATGCAAGACAATGCTCGTAGGAGTCGGCTATTTATGGGCCGTTTTGTCTGCATTGTTACAGCACAGCTTATGTAAGCTGAAGTTGCGGACTTGAGAAATTTGTGAATCACTTGCACATACTAGTTTCTTGACTTTATGTCCACAATACATGTCTTCAAGTTTCATCAATTCTCCATTGTTGTTACCCCTCCAACTACAACTCCTGCAATTGCTTAGCAGTTTTTTCAAATAATACTCAGAATTTTAAACAAGCCAGAAATTTCTTAATGTATCCAGCTGCATATCATGCAGTCGATGCACCAAAACTCCACTTGACTGAAATGTCATCACATAGCACTTTAGTATACAACTTGGTTTTCTTTTCAGTGTGAAACACATTGATAATATCTTTTTCTGTCTTGTTTTTCCAAAGTCTGTCATATTTCATTTGCGAAGCTGGAAGTGCAATTCTTGGCAGCCTGTTAAGGCCTTGAGTTGTAACACCTTTTCTTTGGTTAATTTTACACACACACTATACCTTTTATCTCGGTCAGGAAAATCTAGTAACGGAATACTCGTCAACCGTTCTTTTAATGTTTCAAATGCAATGTGACATTCAGCTGTCCAGATAAATCGTGCATACTTTTTAGTTAGAGCAATTAGCGGTGAAGCAATTTTGGAGAAATTCCGAATAATACGCCTATAAAATCCACACATGCCTATGAAATATCAAATTTCCTTAACCAACTGGGGAGCAGGAATTTGTTTAATAGCACTAACCTTTCCAGGATCTGGTCTGTAACCTTGTTTGTGAAGAATAATTCCTAAATATTTGGTTATCTCCTCTAAAAAATTGCAAAGCACTTGTTAAGCAAAAAATGCAGTGCCAATAACTCCCGAAAATTTATCGGACAAAGAACCTTTATTTATAAGCAGGAAACCTACATTTTTGGGCATTGGCCAATCGCCATACAGATCAATGAAATAATATACATGAAATATTGGCAACAAAAAATGTGATCATAACTGAATTCGTCACTTTCAAAACGTCATTGCAAATCATTTGGAGTTGAACCGGTTTGAAGTTATGTTGAACCATACATTCATCCCATACTCAATCAAAGTACAATAATATCTAAATAAAACTGGATCAAAGTTGATACCAAATTAAATCTGAAAAATTGCCATTAACAATTATAAAAGGGAAATATCAAATAAGGCTTACAAAATGGACTAACATGACTTGTATTCAGGCCATACTCAATTGCGGTTAGCAGAGATTTCCTTCCTTCTGTCGCACTTAAGTATCCATTTGCCCTTCCATAGGAGCACATGTTTATCTGCAATGAACAAACAATAAATTATGTTGTTTACGGGTATAAAACATGTTGATTTTCAAAAAAAGGCATTATTATTCCAAAGTAAATAACTCGTTCAATATATAGAATTGTACCATATATGTATGCAATACGAGTAAAGTGATATGAATTCCAGTGATTCCGGATGAAAATCATCCAATAATAACAATACAAAACATCGAGAAAGACCCGTCCCTAGATCTGCCATACTTTTCCACTCATTTGCATAGTGTGGAGTATTTAGACAGTTTGCCAAAATGCCACACTTGGGTATGGCAAACAGAAAAAAATGAGCAGGACCTGGCTTATGCATGTTTTCCACTAAATGCCAATCATTTCCACTTATTTGCCACACATAGTGGACATAAGTGGAGTATTTAGACACTTTTCCATTAAATGCCACACATTTAGTGGCAAAAATGATTGCCAGTTAATGCCACTCATTTTCACTTATTTTCCACACATAGTGGAAATAAGTGGAGTATTTAGACACTTTTCCACTAAAAGCCACACATTTAGTGGCAAAATAAATTGCCACTAAATGCCACTCTTTTCCACTTATTTTCCACACAGTGGAAATAAGCGGAAAACTGGAACTCATTGACAGAAATTGCCATACCTTATATAGTCTGAAAAGGGCTGCAGGACCTACAACCTGGTATGAACTGCTCTCTGTTGCAAATCCTTTCATGTATTTTCACTTTTGGTAGGTTAATTCAAGAAATATCAGAAAAATACAAATCCTCCAAATATGGTCATCAGATATACAAAATATGGTTATAATCTGTTGATTGTAATTTCACAACAATACAAATTGAAGGATTAAAATTACTTATTGACAGTATAAGTTATATCGAATGTTTCAGACTGTTATTTTTTGAAAATTTAAAGTTAATATGAAACCATTTTTAATTGAAAATCAAATGTTGTTTTTTTTATTGTTCATTTGTCCATCACTGCAAGGTGTTCCTAGATGGCTTCAGCAGGTGGCGTAGAACAGACCAGATGTCCCGTTGTCGTACTTCTGGCCATCTTTGTACTATGCACTCTGTTTAAGCAATAAAAATTCTTATTTAAGCATTAAAAATTCTGTGTAAGTTTTTTGGCATCATAAAACAGCAACATAGTCTTAACTGAACAATAATATGCATCAGTACCACCTGATATTTGAGTTTTTGTTCAAACCTTTAAAAGTACATAGTGCAAGCAAAGTTAATTTAAGACACTTGTTTCAGCATATTGACAAGAGTTCATTTTATTTCAGACAAATTGAATGTGCCTCTGATTTGAACCTTGAGTTGATGTGCTTTGTAAATTTGAGTAAAGAAGTTGGTAAATGACTTTAGTAAAATACCAGATTTACAGTTTTAGTTTAACATGTTACATATAGCCAGAAATTCAATACCTTCCAGTAACATGTTACATATAGCCACAAATTCAATACCTTCCAGGAACTGCAGTTTGTTTCTGTGTTCCAGTCCTGGCCTGTTGTCGGTGCCTAATTTTGGCTGGCCAAATAATGAGCTGCCTTCTGTTTCTTCTTTTGTGAAGAGCATGCGAAACAGGCGCGAGGTACCCTTCTTGGCTGTTTTGCACGCCTTCAACTCAGATGCAACCTGCTCCTGAAACATATATATAGGCACTAATACAAGCATCATGTTACATTGTATCTAAGTAGTTATGCTTCATCCTTATTTTAATTTCAGTCCATAAAAAGATAAGTTAAATTGTAATTTTCCTTTTACTAGGTACCAATAGGTGATTTTTTTTAAACAAAAAATATCACAAAGTTTACTTTTTAAAATAGTGATCTGCAGAATACAAAAAAGTATTTTCACTCATTGACATGCCTCAACTTTCAGATTTATCTTCATTATCTCATTTCTATAATCTTTACAGAGATATCAAATAAACAATTTTGATTCAAATAATATACCATTGTGCCATTTCTATCATCAGAAGAAGGAAAGTTCTGGCCTGATGTTTGTAGGACAGGAGTGATGGTTGTGTTGACTGAAGTAGGGTTTTGCTGTGACTGCTGGACATTTGCTTTCAGAGATTCAATTTCAGTCTTTATTATCTGCAATCATGGACACAACTGTCAAATTCATATTCATTAATATATTTCTTATTTTGCTCTACTTGCAATACAGAATTTATGTTCTTGATTGTGAAAAAACAGATATATGGATTAAAATGTCACATAATTCTATCCTCTCTGTAATTAGTAATTCAAACAAAAAAGGCAACTTCCAGAAACTGACCTGCATCATGCTCCACATGTACAGCATTTGATATTCAGAATACTCGAGCCTGTTCCTAAGGTCTACAATATCCTGGTTGGGCGGACTGGCATAGCTGCAGCTGGATTGCTGAAAAGCTGTAGAGCCCGAGCTGTTCAGAAGGCTCAGACTAAATGTTCAGTTGACCCTTCATCATCTAGTGTTTCTCTTAAACTAATACAGAAGAAGTCATGAATATAAATTTATGCAATTATAAAATATTTATCGTGTAGTTTTAAGGTGGTCTCTATATATAACTCTAAGTTTATCTTATCAAATTAATTGTTATGTAACGTGCGCGAGCCCACTCGTTCTGTCGTATTGGTGGATTTTTAGGAGTTCGAGCTAATGAGTTCCAGCCAATGAGTTTGAGCTAATGAGTTCCAGCCAATTAGTTCGACCAAATGAGTTTCAGTCAATGAGTTCGAGCTAATGAGTTCAAGATTATGAGTTCCAACTTATAAGTTCCAGCTGATGAGTTTGAGCGTTCAAGTTAGAACTCAATGAATCAGACATACAAACAATAACTTCTATATAACTAATTTTTCTTAAGCCTTCTCGGACTATCTGATTTAAACAAGTAACTATAACAAGAAATCTATAAGTTGAAAGATATTTTCCTCAGGTCTACTTTGACCATTTGATTAGATATTCACGATCATACTTGCAAACATACTTTCAAACATCGACTAGCTGCAATCACTCATATACGATAAACCATGTGTGCCAACGTACACAAACTAATTACTACAGAAGGCTTCAACTCTACATATGAGAGCCTTACAGTGTTGCCATCAACAAACTTCACTGGCCGTTCTCCGAACTACAACCCGGAATCAATAATGTCTACTTTTCACCAACCCCAGATAGCTATGCTTTCATGGAGTGTGGTTATTGTTATTAACCCTTTGCATGCTGGGAAATTTGTCGTCTGCTAAAATGTCGTCTGCAGAATTTCTTAAATTAGCATTTTCTTCAATTTTTTTCAAAGAATACTATCAGAATAGCAAACAGTTTGGATCCTGATGAGACGCCACGTTCTGTGGCGTCTCATCTGGATCCAAACTGTTTGCAAAGGCCTTTAAAATTCAGCTCCAGCGCTTTAAGGGTTAATGACTCTCAAAGTTCCAGCCAATTGAACGCCAGTAAGTTAAAGCTTAACCCAGGAGTTTCCTCAACTCCGTTATCACTATGGTTCCCTAAGGAGAGTTCCAACTCCTAGCTCCACAACTTACATATACGATCTGTATCTGCTTTATATTTATTGCAGCTAGTCGACTGTCACTCACACGCTGATTTATTCTGGCCACAAATTGAAATCAAACTAAACTAAAAACTGAGCGGTCTCCGGTATTTATACCCTATTCGTTGTGCGATCGACTGAAACATATTCTGATTGGTTGCCCGCTATCCTAACAATTTGATAAGCGTCTAGAGCTATGAATGTTTAATGAGCGTCTACTGATCACAACAAAAATACAGTGATATCATGCATTATATTGAATGCTCTACTCTAAAACAAATTACTAATATCAATTTATGTGTTTTGAAGATGAACTAAATTCAGATGAGCCCAATTATATATCAATTATACTTACATTATTTACAGTCGAGTTTCGAGCAACTTTGTAGAAATGGAATAATTAAAACAAAGGGACACAACTTCTGCAAGTGAGGGTTACGGTCTACCAAATTTCTTCACATTACCCACGCCTCCGAACTCAGTCGTCCCGACTGCTCTATATCAATGACTTTGATTGCAAATAAATAAACAACAACAATTTCATTTGAACAAATACGCTTTCTTCCAGCGCAAACAAGAAATAAAGACATGCTGATTAAAAATCAACATCAAAACATCAACTATCGGTAATGATCAATTTAATGAACTTTAAGAAAATGTATCGTCAAATGAACAGAAGGTTCAAAAACCGGTCATAACATCTTTAGAACTTAACATATAGAAAACTGTGTTGAATTTCCTCATCTAAACAATGATCATTCAGGTCACACAGACAATCACTCCGGGTCACACTTTTCTTGGATCTCAAAGAGGATTTCTTGGATCTTCAGCTTGGCAAGCCTGCAATACCTTGCGTGCTTCAAGTTCTGCAATTCACAAGCAACATGCCTGCCAAAGATAACACACTCATCATCAGTCGATAACAAATGCCCTGGTACCTTGGCAGGTTCATCTACCTTTGCAGCTTCTTTGGGTGCATCAGAGAGACCCTTTGATTCAACACAGGACTCTACCAGCTTTATTTTCTTTACAGGTGCCCTGATGGGGTCTGGTTGGGTCCGCTTCCTGTAAATTCTTCCAGCAGCTATATCTCCGAAGTCATTCTCATGGTTTTCAGAGCGTGTTGCCCCACTACAAAAGGGTTCAGCTACCCTATCAGTAGCTGTAACATCATGGGGATCGTCCACATCACTGTCTTCATCCTCAGTGTCAGTCCCCGCTATTGCGGCAGTAACATCTACCCCAGGGTCACTGTCTCAGTCCGAGGCAGGGGATCCGTCTACCTCAACATGTTCTTCCTGCTGTGTCTTCGGAGTACTACCTATCTTTTCGTGCATCCGTTTCTTATGCTGTTGTAGGTACGCGTTCTTTTTGAAGGTCTGTCCGCATTCTTGACATGAGAATCTTGATTCGGTACAATCTGCAACGTGCTTCGCGAAATGCTCTAGTTGAGGAATCGATGTCTTGCACAGATGGCATATTAAACTTGTAGGTACCCTCCGTTCCGTAACTTTAGTCTTAGCCATCCTGAAAATATATGATACAAAATCTTTTAAGTACGACGGCTTTTTAATTTTTCTACCAAAGCGATTGGTATTGTTTGTTTCTGGTATGGTTTGAGTGTCTTCCTCTGACTCTGAAATACAACGATCATCATTAGGTAAAATATCCCTAGTCTGCAAAAGCCTTTCATTTATCGGTTCTTCTCCTGTAAGCGTCTGCTTTTTTAACCTACGCATATGTTCTACATGCACAATTTTGCAGAGTTTGATCTACCACAGTCTACACTATACAATACATCTGACATTCTACTCTTAATTGTATAAGGACCTTGCCAGAAAGACGTAAATTTTTCTGTGCATCCAGCTTTCTCAGTGGGGAAGTAAACCAGTACCCGATCTCCAACTTCAAACTTATTAGTCCTTGGACGGCATAATCTTCTCCAGCTTCAATTTAAGACTAGTCATAAACTCCTCCAGTCCCGCAGAACTCAGATGAACACCGTCACACAACCAGTGGACGTCCCTATCACACACATACACCATTGACGACACATGAAAGTAGCGTATTACATATTTCGCGATAGCACTTCCAATCCTAGCAAACTGGTCTGTCGTGAGTGCGGGGTCCCGGAACACCCACCGCCTACAAATGTCAGCCACCACAACGGTGGCGACACCTCTTGCTCTCACAAACTGACACAATTTGAGAATACCCAAACCGATGTCTCGGGGCTGGCAACTGGCGGTTATATCATTCCCCCTCAGGCAAAGTATGACAACATCTGGGCCCCACTGTAACATATCCTCCAAAAGGTCCATATTTGGTCTTGATACCATCATGCAGCCCTGGCCTAAAAACTGATAGCGCCCAGGCACCTAATAAGCAAAAGAAAACAACATTAATATAAACGAAAATGTAAGGCTACTAAGAAAATAAAGAATAGGAGGGGATAGCAATATAAGAATTTAAAAATATCAAGCTAATAACCACAGTAATGTAACTTGTCTGTTAAGTGACACGGGTCGGTAAACTCCAAGGACAATTAGACCAATACCACTCACTATGATACTAAACCGGAATCAACTCAACATCTATACATACATTGGAAATCCCTCCACAGTCGGACATCTGTGCGACATAGCTATCTCCGTAAAAAGCTATCTTTGTAGTTGAAGTCGTCATATCGGCTAATAGAATTGAATTGAAAAATGACTCCCGCTTAACTTATTTATACCCTGAACAGTGCATACTAAGTGACAAATAAAAACCAAAATAGAGATAATTAAAATTTACATCCCCTGCACCTGAAACGCCGACTAATAAAGCGCGATAAACAGCCTTTAAGCACTTAGCGCATTAACAGAGGTGAACATTCCACACCTAACTCAACCGTGAACCGCCGTCTTTAATCGCGAAACTATTACCCGTAATTGCACACCGCCAGAGACATCAATCAGCTTACTTTAATTAAAAATAATACATTAGATACATTGTGCCCAAGTCAATCTAACAAATGACTTCAGAACTATTTTTAAATGATTTCCCACCGTGATACAAACATGACTTTAATCTAAAATTGACAGGACTCTAGAGCTGCAACGATTCACCAAAAGCTCGATTCGATTTGATTTCGATTTCAGACACTCCGCTACCAATTTTTTCGATTCGGTTCATCTTCAAACCTAGTTTTATCATATATTCACTCTTATGCCTCAAAATTAACATTTCTGATCAAATGTGATTTCAATAAAACACATATAAAAGAAAAGCAAATTAGGAATTTGAATATAAAAACTTCTGACTAGAAGATTGTGTTGATTACACAATAATATAAAAAATAAATAAATAATCATACGAACGTATCTGGAATCAGTTGAATGGTAGTACTATCACATAATACACATAAAACCGCAATAAGCATGTCTACCATTGTGACATGACAGCATCACCTGTTACCTGTAGGACAAATCACATTCTCTAATAAACTTAACAAAATTCCAACAAAAATAGAACTACTTTTCTGGCTCGCGACTTCAGTAGTTGCACTTGTGCGACCTCTTAGTCTTGCTAAATCAACGTTATGTTTGCGTTTGACATGTTGCATTAGATTAGTGGTTGAGCCGGACTTTGCGTACGCCACATCCGCGAAGCAGTTTACACTTTGCTTTATTGGTAGGGCTACCATCCCGAAACCCAAAATACTGCCACACTTTTGATTTTAGCTTCTTAGGCGCATCTGATAATTTCAATTTGTCGGCAACAACTTGTTCAGCCATTTTGACGCTTTTTCCGAAAGTAGACCTTAACACGCTTATTGATTGGATGACTAAAGTAATAAGCAACCAATCGCGCGGGTTGTAATTACAGGTAAACATAAAACCTTCACCTTCCCGTATCAATAGTCAGAATACAGCGTGCTTTACGTGTCTATGTATATATGTTAAAGAATCAAATAGAATTTGGTAGGTTTGGTATCGTAATCGAATCGAAGCATTTCGAATCAATTTTCAATGAATCGGATCGAATCGTTGCAGCTCTAATATAGATGCAAACACTTCTCTGCAAAGGTGCATAAATGTGAACACTGACTCTTTCCTAAAAAATTTCTTGCAAAATTTAACAATCCAATAATATACCAAATGTATACCGATACCACAATTGACCTAAAAGATACGTCAATGAACCTCTAAATATATGCCTTGCATTATGGTACACAAGAGGTTTATCAATTTAGAAGAGCTACAACTGAAATTACCATAAGACTGAAGAATGATTTGTTAGCAAGGATACTCTTTTAACAGTAACTCTGATTGCGATTGTTTAATCAAGTGTTATTGACTTACTAACAAACAGTGTTTTCTCAAACCCTTATCACTCTAAGTCTGTTGCCTATGATAGTTCACTGCTCTTTGATCAGATAACTTTTTCTGCATTTTGGATGCATTTACGTTTACAATTAATTCACATAAATAGAGTACCCTGGCTGTTGCCACATGATCGACTACTGGGTCAGTGTCTCCCCGTTCCAACTCCATGGCAGAGGCAGGGTTGTTTGCCAGCTGGTCCGAGTTCTGCAAAATGATAATGATATACTCATATTAACTTCCTTTATGTTTTTGTTTTCCCATTTTCTCTACTGTGAATGACAGTTGCCATCTCATTCCTACTGTGCTTATTAACTCATGTTATCCTAGTATTTTAATGTTGAAGATGGAATATCATGTGAATGGATCTCAAATGAGAAAGGACTTATAGAAAAGCAAGAATTGAAATTACCATAACACAGATGAAAGATTTGTTATCAAGGACACGTTTTTAACAGTAACTCTTATTGCCGTTGCTTCACGATTGTATAAGCAATTGTGTCTTACTGACTAGACAGTGTTTTCTCAAACCCTTTTCAATCTAAGTCTGTTGCCTAAGATAGATCACTGCTCTTTGATCGGATAACTTTTTCTGCATTTTTGGATATATTTATGTTTACAATTAATTCACATAAATAGAGTACCCTGGCTGTTGCCACATGATCGACTACTGGGTCAGTGTCTCCCCCTTCCAAATCCATGGCAGAGGCAGGGTTGTTTGCCAGCTGGTCCGAGTTCTGCAAAATGATCATGATGAACTCATATTTACTTCTTTAATGTACTTGTATTCCCATTTTCTCTACCGTAAATGACAGCTGCAATCTCATTCCTACTGTGCTTATTAACTCATGTTATCCTAGTATTTTATGTTGAAGATGGTAATCATGTGAATGGATCTCAAATGAGAAAGGACTTATAGAAAAGCAAGAATTGAAATTACCATAACACAGATGAAAGAGTTGTTATCAAGGACACGTTTTAACAGTAACTCTTATTGCTGTTGCTTCACGATTGTATAATCAATTGTGTCTTACTGACTAGACAGTGTTTTCTCAAACCCCTTTCAATCTAAGTCTGTTGCCTAAGATAGTTCACTGCTCTTTGATTGGATAACTTTTTCTGCATTTTTGGATATATTTATGTTCACAATTAATTCACATAAATAGAGTACCCTGGCTGTTGCCACATGATCGACTACTGGGTCAGTGTCTCCCCCTTCCAACTCCATGGCAGAGGCAGGGTTGTTTGCCAGCTGGTCCGAGTTCTGCAAAATGATCATGATGAACTCATATTTACTTCTTTAATGTACTTGTATTCCCATTTTCTCTACCGTAAATGACAGCTGCAATCTCATTTCTACTGTGCTTAATTACTCATGTTATCCTAGTATTTTAATGTTGAAGATGGAATATCATGTGAATGGATCTCAAATGAGAAAGGACTTATAGAAAAGCAAGAATTGAAATTACCATAACACAGATGAAAGATGTGTTATCAAGGACACGTTTTTAACAGTAACTCTTAATGCTGTTGCTTCGCGATTGTATAATCAAATGTGTCTTACTGACTGGACAGTGTTTTCTCAAACCCTTTTCAATCTAAGTCTGTTGCCTAAGATAGTTCACTGCTCTTTGATCGGATAACTTTCTGCATTTTGGATACATTTACGTTTACAATTAATTCACATAAATAGAGTACCCTTGCAGTTGCCACATGATCTACTACTGGATCAGTGTCTCCCCCTTCCAACTCCATTGCAGAGGCAGGGTTGTTTGCCAGCTGGTCCGAGTTCTGCAAAATGATCATGATATACTCATATTTACTTCTAGAGCTGCAACGATTCACCAACAGCTCGATTTGATTTCGATTTCAGACACTCCGATACCGATTTTTTCGATTCGATTCATCTTCAAACCTAGTTTTATCATATATTTACTCTTATGCCTCAAAATTAACATTTCTGTTCAAATGTGATTTCAATAAAACACATAAAAAAGAAAAGCAAATTAGGAATTTTAATATAAAAACTTATGACTAGAAGATTGTGTTGATTACACAATAATATAAAAAATAAATAAATAATCATACGAACGTATCTGGAATCAGTTGAATGGTAGTACTATCACATAATACTTTTACCCAAAACCGCAATAAGCATGTCTACCATTGTGACATGACAGCATCACTTGTTACCTGTAGGACAAATCACATGCTCTAATAAACTTAACAAAAATAGAACTACTTTTCTGGCTCGCGACTTAAGTAGTTGCACTTGTGCGACCTCTTAGTCTTGCTAAATCAACGTTATGTTTGCGTTTGACATGTTGCATTAGATTAGTGGTTGAGCCGGACTTTGCGTACGCCACATCCGCAAAGCAGTTTACACTTTGCTTTATCGGTAGGGCTACCATCATGAAACCCAAAATACTGCCACACTTTTGATTTTAGCTTCTTAGGTGCATTTGATAATTTCAATTTGTCGGCAACAATTTGTTCAGCCATTTTGACGCTTTTTCCGAAAGTAGACCGTAACGCGCTTATTGATTGGATGACTAAAGTAATAAGCAACCAATCGGGCGGGTTGTTATTACAGGTAAACATAAAACCTTCACCTTCCCGTATCAATAGTCAGAATACAGCGTGCTTTACGTATCTATGTATATCGTAATCGAATCGAAGCATTTCGAATCGATTTTCGATGAATCGGATCGAATCGTTGCAGCTCTACAGGACTCATGCGCAAAGAAACACAATCCTCTTAATAAATTGTCAAAATATATCGAGAGACTCATAACCCTTTGAATGGACGAAGTTTGAAAACAATTCCGTGTCAAATTCAAGCCTCACCCGTCCATTTTCCCCGAGCTCAAGCCGCAAACTATCAGGGCAGATATTTCTTGCTCGCAGGTACTGGCCAATGTTAAAACTGTTGGCACCAGCCGCCATATCCCTCCTTACTAGCATTGAGTTTTCAAAAACATCTTCCCCATCCTCTTTTATCTTAACACAATGACTTGTTATATATTATAGTTAGTGTCACTCATGATTGTTTCTCTCCTTCACTTGCTAATGCTCATGTGCTATCAGTTCCAAGCATGAGAACTAATATTGCATGTTTGACTTCTTGTTCCTGATGTTTTTGACACATGGTCAAGGACCTTGTTCTTGTATGTTTTAATAACCATGTGTAGTTTATTTGTTGTTTATTTTCAACTTTCGATCACAATAGTAGGTTTTTCTCCTTATCCGTCCATGTTCTGTTGGCGATATTTTATACGCATGTCCACTATGTGATTTCTACACTCAAGCTTCTGTGTCTACACAAACAATTGTTTTAATTACTGTCTCCCTAGGCAATATTGGATGTAAACCTTCTGGCATAACCACCTTGCTCAACAATCTGCAAATTAAAACCAGAAAATCCATTAAAAAGTTGCATCACTTTGTAAAAAACAAACAAACAAGGGGCTCTTCAATATACATAGTTTCACATGAATAAAATACAATAGAAAGGTAAAATCTGTTCAAACCCGTTCAACATACATGAAAGTGTGGAGCAATTTCGAAGGATATTTGAATTAAACATGATACTGCTTATGAACCTACATCTCTTAGCTTTGTGGTTTCATTGAAAATGTTATCAGTTTTCACTGTTTGTTTATTTTGGTTTGAACCAAAACAATTGGCTGCTAATTAAGATTTCTGAGCACCAACGTAGTTAAAAGTCATATAATATATTATTTAAATAACATTGACAGATACCACAGTGGATAACATGATGATGTTTTAAGCTTAATATCTAAGCTATAGGTTGCGTTGTTTCAGAGACCATTTATTAGCTGTTATCACTCTGGTTGACTTGCTAACATAAAACTAACATAAGAAGATCCTATAACCTCAAGACTACTCCCACTTACTGATTGCAAGTTTATCCGTTTAAGTTTTGTTTGTACAGGAGTTTGTTGAAAAAACTTTTCGCATAGTAAAGTGACCTTGCTACCAGTATTGATCAGTCAACGTACTTTCACGCTCGAGTTAAATTTAAGTAAACAAGAAGTCAGGTCTTGTTCCTGCAGATTATTATAAGATAAAAGCTTCGTTTGCTCAAATCTCTAAACTTATATACTATTATACAACAACTACATACCCATTGAATTTTTGTACTTGAGCCAACCAGTTTGGTAGTCATCTTCACATTACTCCCGCAGTTTTTCCTGTCACATTCACTTGTCACCATTAGTCTTTTCAGTTTTAAGAGATTTCTGTCGAACGTAATACATTTCCTCTCCCTCACTAAGTCCACCACCTCCTCTTGTATGTCTTCCTCTGTTGGTATCTCCTCTTCTTCTGGTTGATCCGCTTCCTCCTCCTCACTGACATCAAAAATCATGTCTCCAGCCGCAATAATCTCCATGTGGTCATTGTCATCAATTAAGGTTGCAATTTTGGTCTGATCATCATTAAACTTTGTCAAAGCATTTCTACACATAAGTTTGAAAGTTGTACATGTAGGTGTAATGACGTTCATTTTAGAGACAACGTGAAAGTTCTCCATTGCAGTCAAGTGACCTTGACATTAAACCTAATAACCAGAAAGAGGTTGTTGCATGTAGAACACATTTACCTTCATCTACATATGAAGTTTCAAAGTTGTAGGTGAAGGTACTTAGCTTTTAGAGTCAATGGAAGTTTAGAGGCGACAAGAACAATAGAGGACGAGCTGGCTATGACAAAACCTCGGGCATTTTCTCGCATCAAAATGTCTAAACTCTTGCTGGAAGGAATCCAGTATATTGTCCAAAGGGATCTGGATATGAATCCCTGATCTTCCAAACACAGCAGGAATAAATGACCCGTCTGTATGTAACCCAGCCAGAAAAATCCCCGACCACCATGGGGATCGAATCCGGGACCTCCCGGTTCAAAATCAGACAGATACTCTACCGCGTCGCTATAAAAGCTAGCTCGTCTTCACCTAGAACTGCAAATTGGGTGACCCTACAAATTGTTGCAGCCTTCAGCTTGCACAGTTTGCAGTTTGATCATAGCTGTTCCATTTCTAGCTTAACATCTACAGACACTGTTATTTTTGAAGGATCAAAGGGTTGGAGAATATGCAAATTGCTCATGGTAGTTACACGACTCAAAGCAACATAGTGAACATGTGGGCGTCTCTTTTTTTTTTTTGGCAACTGAACCTGTAATGTGTCTCCTTGACATTTGTGGATTGTCTTCTCACAACTGAGATTAAGTGGAAATTGGTCACGTTGAACTGAAGTGTTCTTGTACTTTCTAATTGGGAATTTTCTTTTAACTGGTGTAATTGGTGTCCAATCTTTGAGAATATCTTTGGTAAAGATGATCACCATTTCTTCTTAGTTGAAGGCCTATTTTCGGATCATCAAAGTGAATCCAAACAATCTTTAGTTTTCCAGCAATTGTTTTGGTAAAGTGGCTGCAAAAGTTCCCTGCCCCATTAACAAGACCATCCTCTACATCAAGATCGACAGTCATTTCATTTTGATGTCCTATATTAGCTGTCCTGTAAATAGAGCTGCAACGATTCACCAACAGCTTGATTCAATTCGGTTTCGATTTCAGACAGTCCGATACCTATTGTTTCGATTCAATTCATCTTTCAACCTAGTTTCATCATATATTAACTCTTCTACCTCAAAATAAACATTTCTGTTCAAATGTGTTGCATACCTAGATATCTTGGGCATGTGTGTGTTTGTTAGATATAGTTATGTTGGTTCAACAGTGTTTTAAAAACAACTGAAAGTGGGTTAAATAAGCATTTGTAAGAAATATTTAGCAAGAAACTGCCAATTTTCTGACAAACTATGTCAATATTTCAATAAAACACATAAAAAAATTGCAAATTATGAACTCAATATGAATATCAATAAACTTCTGACTAGAAGATTGTGTTGACTACACAATAATATAATAAATAAATAAATAGTAATAAGGCTGGCGACTTGAGTAGTTGCACAGGTGCTACCTCTTGCCAAATTAACGTTATGTTTGCGTTTGACATGTTGCATTAGATTAGTGCTTGAGCCGGACTTAGGGTACGCCACGTCCGTGAAGGACAGTTTACATGTAGCTTTATCGGGAGGACTACCATCCCGAAACCCAAAATACTGCAACACTTTTGATTTTAGCTTCTTAGGCGCATCTGATAATTTCAATTTGTCGGCCACAACTTTTTCAGCCATTTTGACGCTTTTCCGAAAGTAGACCGTAACGCGCTTATTGATTGGATGACTAAAGTAATAAGTAACCAATCGCACGCGTCGTAATTACAGGTAAAGATAAAACCTATACCTTTCCGTATCAAATAGTCAGAGTACAGCGCGCTTTACGTATCAATGTCTATATGTTAAAGAATCGAATCGAATTTGGTAGGGTTGGTATCGTACTCTTATCGACACATTTAGAACCGAATTTCGATGCATTGGATCGAATCGTTGCAGCTCTACCTGTAAACCATAGGTAGTCCCATGGAGTCCCTGGGTAATGCAGCTGCTTTTTGGAGAATTCTTTTCTGTACCTTTGGAAGGAGGTCACCAATAACAACGTCCATTGCTTTGTTGGTGATCTTTTCAGAAACAGCTTTTAGGAGGTTTGAGGTATTTCACAGCATATAAAAAAACTGTCACATACCTGGATGTTCAGTATAGAGTTGCTGCTAGATGGCAATTCCCTTGCCCTTTTGGATGGTGAATACATTACTACTGAAAAATTTTCTGCCACTTTCCTTTTTACAGCAGGCTTCATCTCTTTTTTAAATGTCGTCAATTTTGTTATGTCTTTGCAGGCAATTGGAAACGGATTTTACACCAGTTGCCGCTGTGTCCAATAATGGCAGTATATCATTAGAAACAAAGTTCCTACTTGCAGGGTCCACTGAATTCATTAACTTGGTCAGTTTGTAGCCAATTGCACACTAAGATTAATTTCTGCATTGTTCAATGTTTAATGTAAGAATTCATTTCTATCTGAAATTAGAAAAAAACAAGTTGAAGAGCTAAGGAAGAACATGTATTATAATTTGCACAAATATTGATGCAAAGAGTAATACTTGTATGTGTCACTGGGGGGCAAGAGATGTGACATTACTCTTCAACCTTTCACAAATGAATATTTGTTCTGTTTGTTTTTAGTCTTGACTTAATATTTTGATTGAAACAAAAAGAAGCAAATGTAAGAAACAGACTAACGATATTTTGGTTAGGTTAAAAATACAAAAACTGCACATTCAATAGATACTGTATCTATCAATCGAGAAAGAAGTGCTAATTTCTCTTGATGCATTCTTTCCTTCCGAGAAACTTCTTCTTTTCGATGTTCTTGGGCTTCTATGTAACTTTTCATGACTTCGACCATTTCTCCTGAGGCTGACTTACACTTTTTCCTTGCTTGTACTGGATCTTCTCCGTTGTCTTCAGAATCCGATCCTGTCTCACTGTGACTGCTCAATGCTATTACTGGGCTAACAATGGGATCTTTCCCAAAGTAAACATCAAGTTGACTTTCATACTCGTACTTTTTCTTTCCAGACCCACTGGTTGTATTCTGGTCTTTTACAATTGTATATCCTCTTTGCAAAGTTTTCCAACATCCTGCAATTTGGTCTGCATTAAACACGTGGGAATCAGTGCAACCATAACTTTGGCAATGTCCTGAATGTAACCAATTCAACAGGGCAAATTGCTCTTTATACCAACATGAGCTCTAGCATCTTGGTTCAACACAAATCAAATCAGATTGTTCTGTGTGACCTGTAACTAATGTTCTTGATAGCATGAGTGGTAGAATGAAACCATTCAACTGCAGCATACTCAAAATGACAGTGGGAAGTGGCCATGGATAGCAACTTCTTAGTATGGAAGTTGAGAAATTCTCTCTTTCTGTAGAGAAACTTAATTCTAAAATTGACCTTTTCGATAACTGACAATGCCATGGATTCAATTGACAAACTACACTTCATCATCATTTAAAGTGATGCACATTTCTCACATCGCTTTAATTGAAAGTCATGCGAAACTACAAGAAAGTCTTTGTTGTTCGGTATTACATTTTGTTTAATGTCTGTCCAAAGACGCTTTCATTTTAGAGCATGAGGACTGATCCGATCAACGTATGCTGTTTGTACGAAATAATATGTGCTTATTAGTTTAATGATGAATCTTCTCTTAACATATGAGTTCTTTTTTCCTGCAGACTCAGTGGACAGAATAAGCTACCGCTATCTGATAATCCAGTTCAATGCAAACATGTAGACAATAGATAATATATGCACTTTTATTTAATTTTCGTTTTGTTATCAAATAATGTACAAACAAGTTATTAAGGTATATTACAATAATATATGTCTTTGCTTTAACATCCATATTCTTATGCTTAATATAGTTACAAAAATGAGTTTTTTCGAGACAGTGTGTAGTTATTTTGTAAAGATTGAAAGGAAGAGCTGAGATGATAATTTAAACAATGAGGAATACATTTTTGAAATTTCAAATAAAATATTTTTCATTTTACACTGCCCTGTATTGTATGTCTGTTAATCTGTTAACATGACTGGTGTATGTGCGTGTATAAGAGCAGTTATATCAATGAGTTTGAGCCCTCCCTGTTAGCCATTTTGTTGTCTTTTTTTACGCCCTTGTTTGCCCTTTGATTGTTTTGGGCCCTTTGATGAACTGGACGATGATTTGTAGGTGTCCTTTTATGCCCCCTTTAAAAAAAAAGGGGGTATATAATTTTCGCACTGTCCGTCTGTCAGTCTGTCTGTCACACTTTTCGTGTTTGCTCTCTAATTCAAATAGTTTTCATCCGATCTTTACGAAACTTGGTCAGAAGTTGTATCTAGACAATATCTATGTCAAGATCGAATATGGGTCATGCCGGGTCAAAAACTAGGTCACGGGGTTGAAAAAACAAATCCAAGGGAATTACAAGCTTTATATGGACATAATTATCTGACCTGCCAAATTATAAATTTTTGTTAAATGAATCAAAGCAGTGCAGTAGGCGGCATTGTGTTTCAGACAAACACATTGTGGTAAAAGGTCAAGGTCATCCTTCAAGGTCTAAGGTCAAAAATACAAATCGAAGGAAAGTAATAAGCTTTAAAGGGAGATAATTATTCAATATTGAACATAGCAACTTGATATTTGGAATGCATGTGTATCTCATGGAGCTGCCTATTTTGAGTGGTGAATCTACAGTCACGGTAGCGGCTTTTAATTATTTGCTACTAAAAATAGAGATTTGTTAGAGACAATTATTTTCAAGGGATTCCGAAGTAATTTATATAATTATAAATCTCAGATTACCAAGAATTTAATTTTTTTCACAGTTACTGTACAGATTTTTATACCCCCACAAACGAAGTTTAGGGGGTATATAGGAGTGAACTTGTCTGTCAGTCGGTTGGTCTGTTGGTCAGTGTCTGTCAGTCTGTATTAAGTGTCCGCTCTCTAATTCAAGTAGTTTTCATCCGATCTTCACCAAACTTGGTCAGAAGTTGTATCTACATGATGTCTAGGCCAAGTACGAACATGGGCCTTGCCAGGTCAAAAATTAGGTCACGGGGTCACTTAGTGCGTTAAAAACATTCAGCATGTTGTCCGCTCTCTAATTCAAGTAGTTTTCATCTGATCTTTACCAAACTTGGTCAGAAGTTGTATCTAGATGGTCTTAACGCGGAGTTCAAACATGGGCCTTACCTGGTTAAAAACTAGGTCACAAGATCACTAAGTGCGTTTTAAACATTCAGCATGTTTTCCGTTCTCTAATTCAAGTAGTTTTCATCCGATCTACACCAAACTTGGTCAGAAGTTGTATCTAGATGATCTTAAGGCCAAGTTCGAACATGGGCCTTGCAGGGTCAAAAACTAGGTCACGGGTCACTTAGTGCGTTCTTTAACATTCAGCATGGTGTCCTCTCTCTTATTCAAGTAGTTTTCATCCGATCTTCACCAAACTTGGTCAGAAGTTTTATCTAAATGATCTGAAAGCCAAGTTTGAACATGGGCCATGCCAAATCAAAAACTAGGTCACAGGGTCACTTAGTACGTTTTACACATTCAAGTAAATTAAATCCGATCTTCACCACACTTGGTCAGAAGTTGTAACTAGATGATGTGTAGGTCAAGTTCGAACATGGGCCATGCCGGGTCAAAAACTAGGTCAAGGGGTCACTTAGTGTGTTTTAAACCTCACCATGTTGTCCGCTCTCTAATTCAAGTCGTTTTTATCCAATCTTCACCAAAATTGGTCAGAAGTTGTATCTTGATAATGTCTAGGGCAAGTTTGAATATGGGTCATGCCGGGTCAAAAACAAGGTCACGGGTCACTTAGTGCGTTTTTTAACATTCAGCATGGTGTCCGCTCTCTTATTCAAGTAGTTTACATCCGATCCTCACCAAACTTGGTCAGAAGTTTTATGGAGATGATCTTAAGGCCAATTTAGAACATGGGCCTTTCTGGGTCAAAAACTAGGTCAAGGGGTCACTTAGTGCGTTTTAAAAATTGAGCATGGTGTGGGCTGTTATTTGTGAAGACGACATGCAAAATATTATGTGTCAATATGGCATGTGGGGGTATTCGTCACGTCCGTGACAAAGCTCTAGTTTATTTGGATTATTTATAACTCAAATGATTTATTTGTCAAAGTTCTTTTTAAATGATATAATTATCATTTCTTTCCTGTACTAATTTGTAAATGGTAGGGTTCATTACATACCTGTGTTCATAGATACATGATGAACTCTGACTATGCATGATCTCTTTGATAAGCCATAGGCCTTGGTTGTCAGTGATGTCTGACTTGGTCATCTTTGACTGTCGACTTCATTTCATGTATATTCATTCCTAAAATGCTTTTTTTTAAACAATTCAGGCTCAATTGTTGACAAAAAGCATCATTCAATTTTGCCTGCATCTGGAATAAATGAATGAGTTGGGTTTTACGGCAATGCGCCACTAAATAGGTCATACATCAAGAATAAGCCCCCTCTTTTGGTGGCCATTTTAATATAAAGCAGGATCCTTTATTGTCCTCTGTGCAGATATGACACAAAATCAGTTATTAATCAAATCAAATGGAACAAGAATCATATTACTATGCTCTGGACATGTTTATGGAAAAAAACATTAACATTGAGAAAGCATCTCTTTATCTACGCAATGTTTCAATCACTTTTTTTGTGTGGACACAGTTCTCATTGGATTTCGAGTGTCTGCACACTTTCGGTTTATCGCCTGGACCACCTCCTCTCAGTCACCTTCCTTCTGCTCTCGACAAACTCTGAAGATAAGACACAGACAAATATTATAATTGAGCTAATTGATTAACAAATTTTTCATTTCATTTGACAACATTTACTTGGACCTAA
This sequence comes from Dreissena polymorpha, assembly GCF_020536995.1. Taxonomy (NCBI): domain Eukaryota; kingdom Metazoa; phylum Mollusca; class Bivalvia; order Myida; family Dreissenidae; genus Dreissena; species Dreissena polymorpha. The sequence goes on along the minus strand of NC_068365.1, from coordinate 9,392,034 downwards.
CGCGACACATTTGTTGATTATTAAAGATTGCAAAACTACATACATAGTAATTATCGGCTTTTGACGACATTATAAAATTAACACGCTACGAGCAGACAACAACGGTGTAAATATCGACTTTTGACGCACCACGTGCAGACGACAAAGGTGTGAGATTACGCTCAGTGTTTTGCAGTTATGACTTTGGATTAAAGATTGATAATTAGGTGTGAATTATAGTGTTGGGACCCGCAGAATCACTTCAAATTAATGATTTTTTCGGTTTAACAAAGTTCGGATTAACAATCAAAATTTTACATTAAACAAAGAAGAACCACAATCGGGACCCAAATAATACTTCGAAATAACGGTGACTTCGGATTATCTGTGTTCGAAATAACGGTGTTGAAGTGTATTTGTTTGTAACAGATTTGCTGCAAATAATATTTTTACTTCTGTTGCCCACTGACCAATTTGTCCCATTTTGGATGTCATTAGATACTCATGAATTGGTTGAGGGGAATCCTTAACTTTCTGTATGGGGATGACATGCATGTGAGCAACAACTGCCTTTCTCACCTTGAAGTGCTCAGGTTCTCACTACCAGTTATTATGTAGGACAATGAAGGGAAGAAACAGTTTCCATCCCCAATAATACTCTCTGTTGCCAGTGGTTGTGTATCTGGAAGCATAAGCATATGCTCCTCGCAGCAGTGGTAGACTGTTTTACAAGTTGCAACTTAAGTTTTGAGCAAGAGGATGACTGCCAGTCAAAATCAATGTGAGAAAATGTTCTTGTTTGGTATTCATTAAGTGCTACTTCAGTGCCCCAGATAATTATTTGGGAAAAAGGGTTTTGACCCATTGATTTTGAAAAATAGGGTGATTTCATTCTTTAAATAGGGTGAATGAGTTATAAAAATTCATATTTTAAAATCATTGTTGCTTTACTTCTGTTGAAGCTGCACACTTGCATTGCTTCAATAGGACTGTAAACTATCATATTAATTAACTTTAATAAACTGATGTTTTATAACATTTTAAATCCTTAAATCTGCCCATAATATAAACTTCAAACTTAAAATAAATCGATAACACGAATGATTCGGCACTTATTGGCTCTTGCTTTCTTTTTGAAAAAGTTAGCGACCGAGTGATATTTTGGCGCAACAATCGCGGACGTCTTTCGACCTCTCTGAGACATTTTTATTTCGCATCGTAATAGAAACTGAAAGTACAGACGTTTTGCAAATACATGCACAACGAGCGACGAAGTAAGTCAGATTGAATACGCATGCATGTCGTCGTAAATAATTTGGTCAGACGCTTTATTTAACTATGAAATCTAGTCCGCTCAGCGTTTGAATAACTTTGATTGTTTTCCTGCTCCGTCATCCAGTCGCTTCCTAAAGAAAAGCGTCGCCGCATTACGCTAATAATTCCAAAGAGAAAAGGCATTTTCGATCGAAGCTATTGTATCGTACGCATCGAATTTAACGAATTTGCGTAAAAGCCAAATTGGTTGCGTTTTCAATACGCATTATATTGTATTTCTTTGCGTTTTTAAACATTTTTATAGGGTGAAAGACGCAGATACGCAGCTTATCAGGGGCACTGCTACTTCATTGTTTACTGCTCTTAGAGGAACAAAGGGATCATTTTTACATTTGTGTGTTGTAAGTTTTTGGTAAGTGCTATATAAGCAGCTTACATTTTTGCAGAATGTACTCTTATTTTTTTCAAAAGATGCTCACTTGAAAATGTTCTATTACAAGAATCACATGAAAAGTGGCCTTTACAAACATGTGTCTTCAGTGGTTGGCTAGAGGAACAAATAGTATTACAAGTTTCACATCGGTGACATGTATGTTTGGATAGTCCCTTTTCTGCAGTGTATTCTATGAAACATTTGCTGCATGGATATAATTATGTTTCCATTATAAATTTGAGCTCCGCGGTTTCGAAGAAGAAAATTAATACCTAGAATAAAAAATAAATACACTTTTTATACTACAAAATATAATTGCAAGGTATCAGCAGGGACCAAATTTTTCTTTAATTTTTCTTAAACAGTTCTCTATCCATATGAATATCCAATGTTCAGATTTGATATTGTTGAATTAAGATTAATAAAATGTTCATGTTGTTTTCTGCTTTTTGGGGGGCATTTCTTGCTCTAATTCACTTTCTCTTGATTTCTTTGCACTGTTTTCATTGAATTCTTCCTCTTCATTAAAACATGGGCATTTCTTGCTCCAACTCACATTCTTTTGATTTTTTTGCACTGTCTTCATTGAATTCTTCCTCTTCATTAAATATGTTGTAAGATGCTCTAAGTACTATTTCTTCCCAAGCCATGTGAACATTTGCTTTAAGTTCCTCTAATTCTCTTTCCTTGCGAGCCAGCTTGCCTTCAAGAAGAACTCCATTTTCTTCTAGCACTTTTGATTAAGTTCTCTCTGTAGAATTTAGTTTAGTGGAAGGACATTTTTCACAAAAATTGACAATAAAAGGGGAGATAATTAACAATGAACTGTTGTAGAGTTATGGTTCTTGCACGCGACACACCGTGTACTATTTTGTAACATCTGTGTGCAGTTATATGGATATCGCCAAATCCATTACAAAGTGACAGAGTGGAAGGGAAATGTTTCACCTAAATCAGAAAAGGGGGAAATAATTTATCAATGGACAATGGTAGAGTTATGGTTCTTGCACGCAACACACTTTCTAATATGGGGGAACATGTATGTGCATTTATTTCAATATTGTCAATACTCTGACTTTTATGAAAATACATCTATTAAATACCTTCGGAGGCGGCCGCGAATCGTGTTTTTTTAACTACATTTTTTTAATTATTTCTTTCAGTTGAGGTTCATGTAGAGGCTTCATTTTGAAAAATGGACCCCTAGCATTGAACTCAAATTTGACTAAAGGAAGAGTGCCACATGGAAAATGTTTACATATATGCTTTAAAGGATGTTTTTCCTTCAAACTGCTACCAATTTTGTACATCAACGTATCATAACATCCACACAATCAATCAAAATACAAAGCGATTTTAACACTAAAATATACATTATTTTCAAAAATCTGAATCATGTTTATTCCACGTATTTCGGCGGAAAATTATATAACTAGTGAATAAAATCGACATTGACGAGGGCAAGTTACGCTTAAATAGTAAAAAAAGTTTACATATCTAGAAATATCAAAACTCGAACACATGTCATTTCATCACCACGGGGGCAGCCATTTTTAAATTAATAAAATAGAAAGAAACATGCCAAAAACTCACTCATCGCCTAATTGACATTCCAATTGGCTGACGATGACAAATGCATTGGATTGTAATCTTTCCGTTGATGTTTGCAAACTGCACGATCAGACCTCATAAACACTCAAAAGAATAACTATGTAAGAAGCATTTCACCAATGTTTACAATCGTTGTCGAATCACACGACATATTATTGCGCATAAAATAGTACGCTTACAGACTGATAGAAAGATCGATACGTAACTCTGTTCAATTCATCACGGTATACTATTCTATCGATAATATATAATAATACATCGCTTTAACAATCTTAAAGTAGAAGTAATTCTTTTAAATGGAGTTTTTAATAACGAAAGTGAAAACAACGGAAGTTGGATGGATATTCTGTGAGATGCACTTCGGCTCCAGAAAAAACAATACAAACTAGAAATGGCGCGGCAGAGGCCGACGCGTATCCCCACGCCGAATGTTTGACCTAGGTGTGCCCCAGGGTTGGTAATGGGGCCATGCATAGCTGAGATTGACCGTATTGTCATAAGAGAAGTTCATCATCAATTAGAAGTGAATTGGTGTAGAAATGAAGAAGTTATAGTAAAAGGCAATTTTGGGTGGGTGTGACATATGTGGGCAGGGCGCCCCAGGGTTGGTAATTGTGCCATGCATAGTTGAGATTGACCGTATTGTCATAAGAGAAGTTCAGTATCAATTTGAAGTGAATCGGTGTAGAAATGAAGAAATTATAGTAAAAGGCAATTTTGGGCGGGTGTGGTCTATGTGGGCGGGGCCCCAGGGTTGGTAATGGGGCCATGCATAGTTGAGATTGACCGTATTGTCATAAGAGAGGTTCAGTAACAATTTGAAGTGAATCGGTGTAGAAATGAAGAAATTATAGTAAAAGGCAATTTTGGGTGGGTGTGGTCTATGTGGGCGGGGCGCCCCAGGGTTGGCAATGGGGCCATGCATAGTTGAGATTGACTGTATTGTCATAAGAGAAGTTCAATATCAATTTGAAGTGAATCGGTGTAGAAATGAAGAAATTATAGTAAAGGCAATTTTGGGTGTGGTCTATGTGGGCGGGGCCCCAGGGTTGGTTATGGGGCCATGCATAGTTGAGATTGACCCTAATGTCATAAGAGAAGTTCAGTATCAATTTGAAGTGAATCCGTGTAGAAATGAAAAAATTATAGTAAATAGAATTTTTTGGTGGGTGTGGCCTATGTGGGCGGGCGCCCCAGGGTTGGGATTGGGGCCATGCATAGTTGAGATTGACCCTAATGTCATAACAAAAGTTCAGTATCAATTTGAAGTGAATCCGTGTAGAAATGAAAAAATTATAGTAAATGGAAATTTTTGGTGGGTGTGGCCTATGTGGGCGGGGCGCCCCAGGGTTGGGAATGGGGCCATGCATGGTTGAGATTGACCGTATTGTCATAAGAGAGGTCCAGTATCAATTTGAAGTGAATCGGTGTAGAAATAAAGAAGTAAATGTAAAATAACCTAAAAAAATGAGTGATAATTTCTGACGCGGCCCCACCCCAACCGCTATAACTTTTGACCCAGGGGTCAGATCAAAATTCCAAATAGTGCAGGGTCGCACATATGCTCATAGCTACCATGTGTGTAAGTTTCAAGGTTCTAGTGCTTTTAGTGTAGGAGGAGATAGTGGCCAGGACGGACGGACAGACAGACAGACGGACGGACGGACGGACGGCGGAGATAACCACAATATCCCCACCTTTTTTTCAAAAAGCGTGGGGATAATAAACTAAAAAAGACGTGTGGGGGACAATTTTCAGCTGGAAAATGTTTGTAATAAGGTAAGTGATGATATCTCGACGTGGTCATTTCTATTATTTAGTGCGATCTCTTGCTGATTAATGTTAATAGTTGTTTTACTAGTTGCCACCCAACTGTCAAACTAAGTATGTGTTTTCTAAGGTATGTGTATACACATACCCGGTTTTCTCACCACTGCACGTGGCTTCGACCGATTTGTTTTGCACGTTTTTCTACGGATCACAGCAATGGCCACGCTTTCAAAATGGGTAGAAGGAATCGAAATATAAAATCAATCGTTTTGCCAATTTCTTTATATTCCTTTACAATTTTATATGCCGTCTGCAATCTATTTTGATTTGAGATGGTTTAAAATTTGCAATTTGGTTGAGAGGTAAATAACAAAATTGTTAAGCCTTTGAAATAGAATTGTGACTCTTATTATCCACCATATCTGGATTTTTAATAAGTAGTTACGTTTAAGTTATTTTTAGAACTTTGTTTAGGATATTTATCCAAAAAAGGCAGTTGAATAAAAACTCATTTGTTGTTTTATGACAATAATTTTCTGTGAAATGTTGCTAACTTGACCTTGTATATGTATATAGCTTTGTATTTATTCAACTTAAGGTAGTGCATATCCTTCCTAACTTTAGATTGAGATTTTGTAAACTAGTGTAAAAATGTATTGGTTTTACACCAAAATATGAATAGAGCACACAAATATTGACTGTCAAAAATGTGTTTATGTTATTCTATCCGTCTTTAGCTTTAAAATGATATATAGTTTGACCATATTGTACCACATTCAATGAAGAAAACCCAAAGCGAAGTTTTAATGAATTGTATCCCCCCCATGAACCTTAAGAAGTGAAAATAAACACATTATGTCAATTTTCTTAAATATATTGATGCATATTTTCAACATATCACACATTTATTAACATAAATCACATTCATGTCAATGATAACTATTAGAGAGAACAGTTAGAGTTTTAAATTAATAATTCTGTTAAAATTCTGCCAGATTTCTGTTATATTTGTATATAACTTCTTTTTTTGTGAATAACAAACCATCAGATTTTAAAGCTTTTGTCTTTCTTTTGTTCTCAAATTTTGTGTGTTATCACCTTCCGACCCAAGCGTTCTGGTGAGAGTGATTCAAACCCAGAACGCTCGGCCTTTTATACCCTCAGAAATTCTGTCACGGCAGAATTCTGCTAAATATAAGAACCTCATAATGTTAACAGCAGAAGACTGACAGAATGGCCAATAACTTTGGATTGTTGAATAAAAAGATATAACATTTCACTATGTATCAACAATATATATGGGCCGTGTCGCGGCAAAACCTGTATTCGTGACAAAATTTCACATTTTTTGTTTTCTATGGATTGATAAAGACTGTTCTGTGCTTGTTATTATGATACCAATTTTATAGATATAGCCCCATTACTTACTGAGAAATTTTTATTTTAGTAACAGCACTGCAGAGGTGTTTTGACGTTATCAACGTTAACAACGTTTTTAAGTAAACCGCATTCAGATGTATGTTACATCAAAATCCACACTTATAAACAAGACATGAAATAACATTTAAGAACACATTTATTTTGTTAAAAATATATTATCAGGTATCTATTTGTTCTAAAAATATTTGTGATTAACATTAAACTGTAATCTAACATACGTTGCTTAGCAACAAAGTCCACTTATATTTACATCGACCAGCAAACCATACAGTTTAAATCATTTTTTTCTAAACCAATCTCACATATTTTCACAACATATCATTTAGTTTTTCATAGGAATGCACACATCAAAACAAACATTATCAATTACACCATTAATACATAAACCAACAATATCCAATAATAATAATAATAAAATAATTTCATTGTGTTGAAATGTTAGATTTTTATTTCCCAAAAGTGCTTTTCCTAAAAAATAGGAGTCGAGTAATCTATAATAATTTTTATAATTATTCTTAGCATGTTCACAATTTAATTATCGTACAGCTTATATTGTATGCAGAATTCTTCGTTTGCCATGAATTCTATAGAAACGAGCAGAAGTGAATACAAATATTTCATTTGATATGAACAAGTGTTATTTAAATGTGTTATAAATAAACCAATGTATTCAAACAGACATTGAAGGATATTCAAAAAGAAGTGAAGAATAAGTTTGAAGTTATTTGTCATTCGCCTGTAAACATTGACATTATAATGTGTGTAATCTTTCGCCGTAGATGCGATAGATGCGACGACATAACTATAGTTATGTTTCTGGGCAAGGGCAAGTAGCATCCTTGTTAGCATCGCTGAGATATGGCCTGACAACTTTGTACAAGTACTCCTGTCTGTCTCGGCTGAGTCCTTTGGCCTCTACAATTTGCGGTCGTTGGTATGGAATATGGACGCCATCCATAGCCACTGTAACCTTGACCTCTGGACATCCGACTTTCGTGCGCATTGTGACCACACCTGGCTCTTCCGTCGTCATGCGGAAGTACTGATATTGTCTGAAAATAAAAATACATACTTTTTTGGCAAACATTTTAATACGTTTGGTTAGGACACAAAATTATGATGCATTTGATGATTATGATGTATTTGCGAATAATATTCATTTGCATTGGTAACTATAATTGAAGACAATGTGCATGGTTATGTCCGAGTTTTGTTTTTCTTTCGCTTTGTATTGCACTTTAGGAATTTTACACTTTTCGTTAAACAGCAGTATAAAACCGTTATACAAAAAAATATAACAATTCTACTCAGTGGTGTGAACATTTTCAACCAATTATCATAGGCGTACGTTAGTAAATACCTTATCGCTGGTACAGGACAAAACGGTCGGGACAAAAACCCTTTCCAATCCCGCCAGTTCCATGCCGGATACCTCACTGCTTCATTGGATGCTGAGGACATATTCACCATCTGGGTCAATGAGTCATTGTCTCAATGTTCGACCTCCTGAATTTCAATGATCAGATTGCTAGTATTGTCAGGAGAAGAAATGTAAACTCGATCTTATTCTACATGCTAAATAAATAAAACACTTTATACAAGGAAAATTTAACTTTTTTTAAATTCTTACACATACAACAAAGGCGGCTTTTAGGTACCTGTAAAGTTTCTTTAAATGCCCAAATCCACTGTCAACCAGACACCTGGCATGTCCTGGTATTTGCATGTGGTATTCTATCACGTCATGTCTGCCGGTCATCACACGCCATGTGAAATAGCAAATGAGGTAGCGGTTCTTGTTCTGACCTGTAAAATATTGCAGACCATATGTTTACATTCTAAAATTACATAATAAAACGTTACTAATTTTTTTTCTTTGTTATTAAGGTTACGTTACACATTCTGTTAAGCCTACTTTAAAAGAAAAATCAAACAATTATTACCATATGCTATATAGTCATAGTTTCCTTGGCTTCCCTCGTTTTGTAGTCAGGCCATTTCCACACTTAAGATTACTCATGACAATAATATCTTTCTCTTCCTTTGTCAATTCTCTCATGTTCAATATATGATGGTATACCAGGCCAATTTCAAAATTAACAGTACACGTACTCTTGCAACCACATCCGATCTCGAGAAACTGCCTGACATAGTTGCATAGTCAGCGTCCATGTCACCACTGGCGCATGCACCACTGACAATGTATGTATCGTCCACATCACTTTCATACTCATCACTGTTGTTACATAAAATGTCATGTTGGTGAATGACTTTCTGGCTCTACAATCAACAATAGTTGCTGCTGAACTGTTTTCGTCCTCTCTAAATGAATGATCATTTGGGGAATTTATATAAGTCCCATCATCGGAATTTGAGCTCACCTGAGATGCCGATGGAGTTCGCCCAAAGTGGTCGGACAATAAATTGTCCAGTTCCTGGAAACGTATATAGTCTATGCCAATTAGTCAAACATTAAATAATCGATACGTGTTTCTATACGCGAAATTACAGAAATTTGTTTTTGCACTCAGTCATCGAATAAAAGTAGACAATGTAGATCTATATGTGCGATATGCAAGCTATTTCCTACCGAAACAAGGATAATAAGTGACAAAAATCTTCCAAACTTCTATGCAATATTCTTTCCTGCATATTAATCTATTTAAATCTATAAAGAAGTTGGATAAATAATAATTAAGAGACTATGGTCGAGTTTATAATAAAACTCGAAAACAAAAACTAACAAATACTTTTTTGCTTTGAATTATAAAAACTGTTTAGCCTTTAGGATCGGCACAACAAATTAGAATCGATCGGGTTCAATATTGGAAAAAAAACTTTTTGTAGTAACCCCATGGTTGCAATAAAAGGTTGGGATAAACTCTTACAACAATTCATGTACAAATAAAAATAACAAACTTTTAGTCTGATAAGTTATACCGTAAATAAATTTTCGTTCACTGAATATCTTAACAACGTTTAACATGGTGATTAATTTGTAAACACGTCTAGTTCGCTATATTCTATTAAATATTTAGATCAAACCAATTTTGCAAAATAGCCAATAATAATAAAATATACTACTTACTTCTATTTCATTATCCATATCACATCATTTTATATTTAACACAAATATAAAACTGTCCAAAACAGCTACACAGATCCACATGTTGCAGTGATGACGAAATCGTGCAAATTAAATAAAAAGTTGACGTCACTTTACAGAGAATTTACCAACGTCATAACTGATGTCACGAATACAGGTTTTGCCGCGACACGGCCCATATATATAATAATACATGAATTACCTGCATGTTATCAATTTTCAAATGAGTATGATACTTTAAAACAATAAAATTGAATACAGTTCAAAAGTTGACAGCAGATTGTTTATCTCGTGAACAGTGACGTCATGCTCAGCTGCAACGTCACCTAGGGTTAAATAACACTAAGTAAACATGTGTACGATAACTTTAAAAAAATCTTGATTTAAACTCATACAGCATGCGAAACATAGGTAAAATATCAAACAATAAATAAACATAACCTAACGCACTAAGGTTCACATGTGCTACAATATCGCCTTATGCATAACAGAGTTACAGAGCGGAAGGGAATGCATGCATGGATGGACGGACAGACAGGAAGACGACGGGCACCATAACATAATACGTCCTGTTAGGCGTATAAAAAGTCTTGAGTCTAACATATTTTCTACTTCCAGTAGTTATTTTCAAAGTATGTTGGAATTCATCAAGGTTTTCTTTAAGCATGTTTGCTTCATTTCTAACATATTTGCAATTGAAATTATGTGTAGGCTTTAAATGGCATGGTATAGGGTTTAAATGGCATAGACTGCCAAATGGTAGAGACCCACTTCCCTCATTTGGAAAAGAAACCATTGCTGTTTTGTTGCTACTATTCACATCAACATTGAAAAGGTTTTGGGCAGCTTTCAGCATTTCTTCGTATATGCCGTTCTTGGCAATTCAGCCTTTCTTGCCCCGCCACCTTGCTGTGGCATTACATACTTGAGCTTTGTGCTTCTGCACTTTTTCAACCAACCAAAAGTAACTTTGTTTGTGTCTTTCCTGTCTTTCCTTTTCTTGGGAGTTTCCATCTGAAATTGAAAACAACAGAATGATGTCTCAGCATCATTTTTTGTACGCAAATATTCTTTACTGCTCAGCCTTGATGGCAACTTAAAGGTTTACTGTAATGCTATGACATTCCAGTGGTCTCAATTTCTGTTTTTTGGACCGAAATACGGCCCCATTCCCCCTGCAAAAAAGTATATATTTGTCCACCATTTCAGATAAAAATTCCCCTAACACTTAAGAAAATTGATTGCCCTGGACCCATAATTGTCAATTTCAAGTTCACAATGTTTAAATTTTTAAACTAAATAAAATTGTTATATAAGGTGCATTATGCTATTAGATTGTGGAACAAAAACTTATAAAGTGATTTAAAATGTATTTTATGATTTCTTATAGTTTGGTTTACATTACCCGATTTGGAAAAATGATGCTTAATTTTACCCCGCCTGAGGGTACAGGTACTGTTCCCCCAAACAAGAGTGAGACCCCTGCATTCAAACTGAAGAGTCATGAAACCCGTTAACAAAAAAATAAGGGGAATTAAAGGCTTAATTTTTTTTAATAATAAGCAAAACTCTGAAATGAAATGTACAGTGACCTTATAATAATTAAACATGTGACATTTAAAGATGTTGCAAAAGTTAAATGCGTAATGTTCTATGATTCATTAAGTTCCATAATCTATATGCATTTACTTTTTGCACAGCATTAAAGTCCAATGTGGTTTCGTAACTGAAGACTTCACTTTTTTTTTTAATTACTTTATTTGAAGGACAAATTCAAACCAACAGAAAAACAGAAATGAACAAGTTGCGTTTGTGAAACATTGCTATGTCCCCCTTACTACTTTGACCTTATTTTGAACTTCAACCTTGAACAATGCCATTGACCTTGAAATGTAACCACTCAAAATGTGAGGCTGTCCAAATGTCACATGCATGCAAAATATCAAGTTGCTTTCTGCAAATGTTAAAAGAGTTAAAGCCAATTTTAAGTATTTTACCTTGAAGAATGACCTTGACCTTGACATGTCACCAATGAAAATGGTCAGCTGTATGAGACACACATGCATCTAAAATTATGAGATACACATGTATCTAAAATATGATTTATCTGGAGGAATTAATTTAAAAATTGTCAAACAATCAGATTATTTACATCGCTGTTTATTCAAGCATGCCGAGCGATTTCGAGCCGTTTTCCGATAAAAGTAATCCTCAACAAGGCTCGAACCACTGGAGTCCTGGAGTAAAAGTCTACCATTTAGACCACTTGACCATCCATGCTCATACAATTATTGATTGATTGATGCATTTTTATGTCCCCCACCCACTATAGTGGGGGACATATTGTTTTTGCCCTGTCTGTTGGTCTGTACGTTGGCCTGTTTGCTCCAACTTCAACATTTGCAATAACTTTTTATTTTAGCCGCACATTTTGAGTGGTGAAAGGTCAAGGTCATCCTTCAAGGTCAGAGGTCAAATATATGTGGCCAAAATCGATCGTTTTATGAATACTTTGGCAATATTGAAGATACCAACTTGATATTTGGCATGCATGTGTATCTCATGGAGCCGCACATTTTGAGTGGTGAAAGGTCAAGGTCAGAGGTCAAGTATATGTGGCCAAAATCGCTCATTTAATGAATACTTTGGCAATATTGAAGATACCAACTTGATATTTGGCATGCATGTGTATCTCATGGAGCTGCACATTTTGAGTGGTGAAAGGTCAAGGTCATCCTTCAAGGTCAAAGGTCCAAAAAAAAATCAATGTGGTGCATAAGAGGACATAGTGTTTCCAACAACATTTCTTGTTTTCTTTATATAAAATATAACGACAACAACAGAACTATCCATATTATTCAATTGTTTCGGGTTGCAACGCTTTATAATTTTCAGGTTTTTAAATCGTCAAAAGATGCATATAATGGATATTTTAGAGCGTGGTAAATGCTCAGTATTACTGTTTCCTCACAAATATCAGAACTAAAACGAAAATTTGTAAATCTGAAACAACTTTTTTTAATTTTGTCAATTTACCAAAACGTGAAAAGGCCCCTTTAAAGGGACTTGTTCACAATTTAGCAATATGACAGTTAAAAAAGAATGGAATAGATTAAAATTTACTATAAGATTGCATTCAAAAAATCTAAATTATACCCTTCAGTTTATAGACAAAAGGGTAAAATATCAGTTTGTTTTTAAAAAGGGTCAATCGAAAACCATATAATAAAAAAGAATTTAAAAAGCATTTCTTCATTTATCTGGAAAATACATGTATTACTAACATGGCATTTGAAATATGCTTCGTAGGAAAAATCTCACAATGGTGTAGTGTTATTGAATAAGCTTTTGCTTGTTAACAGGCTGGGTTTGATTCCCCATGAAGTGCTATAAGAAAGTTCACGTTCAAACAAGTAAGGAACATGTGGATTAATGGACATGGAAAAAGTCGCATATCAAAATTTTATAATGATGACATATTTTAAGTTTCTTCATTTAAATTGCATAACAAAATTTAGAGGTTTACTTCAAAAACGTATAACATAAGCAAAAAAAAAACAGATAGCAAACTGACAGAGTGACTTCAATACAAATGTATACCCAATTGTAAACTTTGTTTGAGGGGGTCAGTTTTGTATGTATGCATTGAATTTTTATGCTCCCCCAAAAGTTTTGGGGGGAGCATATAGTCGCCGCTTCGTCTGTCCGTCCGTCTTTCCGTCCATCCGGCCTGCACTTTGGTGTCCGGAGCCATATCTTGGATGTGCTTTAGCGGATTTCATTGAAACTTGGTATGAGTATATATATGGATAAGAGGATGATGCACGCCAAATGGCATTGTACACCATTGGATAATAAGTTACGGCCCTTTATATCTTAAAAAAATGCTTTTTTGAGTGTCGAATATAACACTTTTATGTCCAGAAGCATATTGGCGGGGGATATCAATTCAACGAATTTGCTTGTTTTAATATTGTCCTTCATGTTTAGACAAAAATATTGTAAAATATATCCATAAATGATAAAATGCCTGGACAAGACAAATGAAAGAATAGACAGACAGTTTTGACTATTTCAAAAAACAATATGCCTCCTCAACTGGTCGTTACCCGGTGACCGGTGCCGGATGAACGGACCGGTCAAATTATGACCGGTGTCGTCACCGGGCAAGGACCGATGCATGGCATCTCCTGATGCCATGTGGTCGAGGTCGTGTGGGAAAAAGTCCCGGCAAGCCGAACTTTCCAGACTTTGACCTGAGCCACGCCTGTTGCGTTTCCGGCTCTTGCATGGTCTTCGCTTGGTGGCCCAGGTTTCTTCTGACCAATTCACACAGAAAGGGCAGCAGTTGTCCTGGTTGCACCCGGCACACGAAAGGCAGCTGTCATGGTTATCCCAAGCTGCTCTAATGTGGCCACACGAACCACGTGTTTGAGGCATTTGCCTTAAACAAACAAACAAAATAACAAAACAATACAGAAATAATCGGATAATAACGGAGAATATTTTAAAACACAATTCAAAACTTCTCTAGTTCTGTAAAACAAAAAAATCCAGCGAAACAGAGCAACAATTAATGTAAACAACAAAACTGTCAGCGTAGATATCGCCATCCGGAATAAGAGTCTCTAAAAGTCTACCGCTCTATCCACTAGGCCATCTACTCTCGTATTGCCAGAAGTTAAACGAGTTTATTTCAAGATCTCACAGAAATAATCTAATGTTATAACTAATTTTCATGATTGATGATGTTCCATTTCCAGTTATTTTAAATGGCAACTACTTCTGTTTGCCATATGGCCGCATGCAATATACATTAAAACCCTTGCCCTTGCAGTCAGAGCACAAGGGATATACTGTTTTGTAACTCCTCTTAAGTTCAACATCAATAACTGCACCAGAAGCCCCACAGTAAAAGCACCGGTCTACTTGTGTTAATTCCGATTGATGATGAATGGCACTTTAATAAGTGGTCTCCATGGGACTTACTGCAGTCAATGTTAAATGTGGCATACAACTTTCCGTGATGTAGAGTGTGGTCTGGTGGGGTAAGCGGAGAGCCGCAGGTGTATTCATATTCAGAAAGAAGAAGTCCTAATTTAACTTTATACCTTTCGGTCAGCGTTGCTTTACCATATAACACTCTGTGTTTCCCACATTCTTTGCATTCAGTAGTAAAACGTGCATTCTGAGCAGTGTATATATAGAGAATACTAGGTTAGCGTTTAACAATGAGAAGCTCTCGAGCGCTTTCGAAGGCGAGCGCTTTCAGTGTTCGAGCAGAGCAACATAAACTCAACATAAACTTCTCTGTATTCAACGCTAATCCTAGTATTCTATTTATCCCATCACATTTTTACTAAACAAGAAAAATAGCAAACAAACGTGGCATGTTTGCAAACTTCAAAAACAATGAAACACAGCAAACGATTGTTTGTTTGTTTGTTGTGAACTGCTTACACCTGTAAAATTAAAAAAAATAGTTCGAGAATTATGAATAGAAATAATGAATAATAGAAATATTTATTGTTTACAAATATTTTAAATCATCTAATACCTTTAACAAAAAACATTTGCTAAAACAAAACACTTCTAAATCAACAAATATGAAATTTAATATATATGCATAGTGATCTTGAACATTTCTAATTATAGATCAAATACACAACACGAGTCTAACATAAGCGGCCATGACCTTTACTGGTCACATTTTCAAAAAAGTGGAGGAAGAAAGATGAATAAAAATTTGCTGCTTGGCACTGTTTATTACATTGTGGATTTATTTATGTGTATTGTCGTGTTCGTTGTGAGTAAAATAGTTGTGAATATGGAAGTTTGCAATGTGAAATGTTGCTCCAAACAGTTGCGATTGAAGCTAAGGTGCAAATTGCTGTTGGAAGCATTTTGCATCTCGGGGCAGTTGTGGTTGGTTAAGCGTTTGTTGTCAAAGCAAGAAGAAATAAATTTAGGATCCTGGGCACTTAGAGTAAACTGTTTGTCCTTTTCTTTGTTTTCTCTTGCTGCTTTCATGTTTTTCATGTGGCTAGTATATTCTTCTTGTTTTCAGTGTTGTTAGCTCACCTGAGCACAACGTGCTCATGGTGAGCTATTGTGATCGCCTTTTGTCCGTCGTGCGTCGTCAAAATTTACCTTGTGAACACTCTAAAGGTCACATTTATTGTCCAATCTTCATGAAACTTGGTTAGAACATGTGTCTCAATAATATCTTGGACGAGTTCGAAAATGGTTCCGGTTGGTTGAAAAACATGGCTGCCAGGGGGCGTGGCAGTTTTCCTTATATGGCTATAGTAAAACCTTGTTAACACTCTAGAAGTCGCATTTTTAGTCCAATCTTCATGAAACTTTGTCAGAACATGTGTCCCAATAATATCTTGGACGAGTTCGAAAATGGTTAAGGTTGGTTGAAAAACATGGCCGCCATGGGGCGGGGCATTTTTCCTTAAATGGCTATTTACTACAAACCTTGTTAACACTCTAGAAGTCACATTTAATTATCCAATCTTTATGAAACTTGATCAGAACATTTGTTCTAACAATAGCTCGAGTGAGTTTGAAAATGGTTATGGTTCGTTGAAAAACATGGCCGCCAGGGGGGGGGGGCAGTTGTCCTTAAATGGCTTTAGTGAAAACTTGTTGACACTATATTAGCCACATTTATTGGCCAATCTTCATGAAACTTGGTCAGAACATTTGTCCCAATGAAATTTTGCCAGAGATTGAAGCTGGGTCATATGAGCTCAAAAACTAGGTCACAAGGTCAAATATAAAAAAAACATGTTAAAAGTCACTTTTTTGGTCAAAAATAATCTTCATGAATCAGCTTGCATTTTTTCAGAATAGTCTAGTTCCTTTGGCTTTCAGGTGAGCACCTTAGGGCCTGATGGCCCTCTTGTTTTTAATACTGGTGCAAAGGTCGCACTGATCTTTTATAGGTTTGTGAAACCCAATATTGAAATTATTATCAAAACAGTTCTATAGAACGATAGTTTAACCGGCTCATAACCAGATTGTATAGCTTGCTCTAAATAAAGTGTGTACATTTTTGGCAGACTTCTTTTACTGTCTTTTCAACAATAATTCGATTCCGTGACTGGAAATGATGCAATATGTTGTTTTATAAAATCAACATGTTCATAAGAAGTTTTATTATGCCCCCGTAGGGTGGCATATAGCAGTTGAACTGTCCGTCAGTCAGTCAGTCAGTATGTCAGTCTGTCCGTCTGTCCGAAAAAAACTTTAACGTTGGCCATAACTTTTGCAATATTGAAGAGAGCAACTTGATATTTGGCATGCATGTGTTATCTCCTGGAGTTGCACATTTTGAGTGGTGGAAGTTCAAGGTCAAGGTCATCCTTCAAGGTCAAAGGTCAAAAAAAATAATATATATATTACAAAGCTTTATTGAAGGGTAGCTGTCTGTCACTCTGTGTTTTACGCACATATTATCTAAATGATTGACTGTTCTCAAATGTACTCTCTTAATAAATCTTTTTGGATCTTGATCTGCAATAGTGTGATTCTATCTTTGGTAGAATACTTCCCAGCAAATTTTCACGTTCCTTGTTTGCTAGCTAGTGATTTAAATTCATATTTATTATATATTCTACCATTCAGGGGCCGTTTCATAAACGATCGTTCAACAATTTTAACTTACGAGAGAATTTTATAATTGAAATAAGTAAACTAACTTGCCATGCTCATCAAAAGTATACTTGGTTAGAGATGCCAATGAAAATTAATAAAGTAATGACAATTTATAATCATATGGTATGAACTTAAGCAATTATGATTCCTTGAAAAATGTATGGTATCTTAAATGTGTACCAAGATGTTTATTGAAATGGTCCACTGATAATAAGTACTCATGTGGTTATGGTTGTTATTATTTTATTATTCAGGAAATGATCAATTGCTAGTACACAAACTTTTTAAGATGTCTTAGTGAAACTATTGAAATTGCTTATAATAGAAATGTTAATAATCACTTATATATACATGTATATTAACCTGCTGTAAATAGATCTTTGTTGTTTATAGGAACCCACCAACCTGTCATTGTATTCATGCATAATAGTTCTTGCAAACAGAGTATACCCTTATGGGAAAGCTACTGTAGGAGTTGTTGTATTAGAGTCTACTCTGTTGTTGTATTAGAGTCTACTCTGTTGTTGTATTTGAGTCAACTTGTTGGCTTAGAGAAATTTAGAAAGTGCTCAGCTCTCCTGAATGCAGTGTTTGCCTCAAACTGCCATCAACAGTAGTGTTTGTATTCATCAGATATCAATAATCTCGTAAAATTATGTTCATCTACCAGACGGACTATCAGGTGTTTGAAGTAGAACTCTCGAATTCTAATCAGCGTGGTTCTAACAAAGTTAGCATCATAGGGAACGTCCACTATCAATGCCTCGGCTTTTGTCCAGACAACAAATTTGCAGTGGTGTCGTGCAGTGCATTTCTGCACTTGTGTGAAGTAGCCATTTTGATCTTTTGGGTGCAGGCAGTGATCCCCTGATTTGGTGTTCACAACATCATATTTTCCGCCTTGAATTAGTTCCCTCAAGGGATTTATTGGGCACTTAATTTCAACAATTGTTTCCTTGCCAACAAGTCCATCTGGACTTGCAGCAAGATATAGTTCTGACTGGTCGCTGATAACACCTAATTAGGCTAGTGTTCTACTCAAACCAAGTTCTGGCTTCAGACATCTTCCATTTAAGAACATAAAAGTTCCGTCAAACTAACTCCCAAATATTTTTTTCAGCGAACCACAATAAAATGCAGTTTTTTTTTTATATGGATGACAAGATGGTTATAATGTAATGTCAAAAACATGAAAATAAAAATTATTTTTGATTTATTTTTCCTATATATCATAATTTAAAATTCATGTTGCTAATGTCATTATTTGACGGAAATTTTTATGTTCACATCTTCAAAAAACATTAAAATTTTAGTATTTCCTTTATTGTATTTAGCTACAAGTTATCAAAGTAACAAAACATTAAAAACAGTATGCATAGGAAGTACCATTTGTGGCGAGAACATGTAAGATAGTGATTAATAAAACTTTAAAAAGGTTGCTAATGTCATTTCTCGACGGACAAAAGTGTTGCTAATGTCACTCTTTGACGGATGAATTTATTGCTAATGTTATACTTTGACGGAACAAGTTTTTGCTAACATCATTTTTGAAGGACAAGTCTTTGCTAACATAAAATTTTGACTGAAGAATGTTTCGCATACATCATTTATGATGGAACAAGTTTTTGCTATCATCATGTTTGACTGAAGAACTGTTAAAAGCCGATTGGAAAAACTGTAAGCGCCCAGGCTGTACTATAGGTATGTCACCATTAGCACTAGAGTTGCAAGAATTCTCCTCCACGTTTGAAACATGCACTTTGTTTTTTTGGAGTTTTTTATCTGTATAGCTCAATACATTTGTCTTATTTAAGCAGTTTGCAGGGTTTCCAGATTCACATTTCCTGCAAAAACACGACAAATTACGACTTCTTAAAATACTATCTTCACCAATGACATTTTGGATCTGATGGAATTATCTTGTATTGGGGACTGTTTTCACATAGGTTTCTGGTCTGTTTCAATTTATTTCTCCATTCTTCACATAGTAAAAATTCCGTTTTGACAGTATGTCATTCAATTCCAGATGATTGCAGCAGTAATTATATATATCTTGTGCATTGTTCATGACTGCTTTGTTCCCAATTCTTTAGGCAACAACAGGATTAAATACAAAAAGGAACAAAAACAATACTGCTGATATTTTGAAAATATTAATTTTTAGCAGTTTCAAAGTAACCTATTAAACATACTGATGTATAAAATTGATAAAGGCGAATGTATGTAACTAAGTATAACACACAGCATGCATGAAACATGAATTAAGGACAATTAATTTTAATTCATGTACATTATATAATTAGTATAAAAATGCTCTTTTCATCTACAATCTAATCTCAACTACCTATTTGGAACAATATACAGTCTAAAAGGGCAGGGCTAACTCTGCCATTCACAAAATTTAGCCAACGACTCAAGTTGAAACATTTTGTGTAAGAAATTTATATTTGGCTGAATCATTTTCTTCATTAAAACCCATTATCATAAAATAGCAAAAGTTACAAGATTGTATAATATATATTGATGCAAATTTGGCTAAAGAAAGTCAAAGCCTTTAAGGGCATTGTTCACAGATTGTCAAAATGAATGACACTATATGGCTTGGACTGATGATGGAAATACAGTTTAGTTTATGAATAGTGATCATTTGAAATTGATAAAATTATTAAGTGTTACACACTAGAAACGAGTGTTACACACTCCAAACGATTAAATATGTTGGAATAGCTTGTTTCTGTTAATTCCGTTAAAATTTGTAGAGTATAGCTAGTTTCTGATAATTCCTTTAAATTGTGTAGCAACATGTACATCACTTATATAAATAAAGTATCAAAAGCAGACTTTGTAAAACAGTCCGGATTTCTGAGTGGTAACAGCAATAACTGTTTAACCCATGTAATGAAATACAATGGTTCGAGCCCCGATAACGGCAAACGTTTTTTTATATATTTAACTTTTTAAAATTCTATTCATGTCATTATATTAACTTAACGCCTTTATATTTAACAATATATATAAAATGAAACAAAGGCAGTCTTATTTTGAGGATGACACAATAAAAGTCATAATTTAAAGTGTATAAGAATAAGATTAAAATTGTATTAATATGACTGTTAATTGTGTTAATAGTTACAACTTATAAGGTTTAAGAAAGTTAACTAATCATCATAATCTTCTTTGGCTATGGCTGATGATCATGTCATCGTGATTTCGAAGCAATTCTTTCACGAAAAACTCCATGTAACTGTTTATTTAATTGTGTTCAGAAAGACTTGCTTGACGGCTTCTGAAAAAGTACAAGTTTAGGTTTATTATTATTATAATTATGATCATTTAAATACATTTGCTTAAATATCCTAAGATTTTTTATTTATTAGCGAGGCGGTTTTCGGAGAAAACCAGAGCTATTGTCATAGCCAGCTCGTCATCCGCCGTCAGTTGTGCTAAAACCTTAACATTGGCCATAACTTTTTAAATATTGAAGATAGCACCTTGATATTTGGCATGCATGTGTATCTCATGGAGCTGCACATTTTGAGTGGTAAAATTTCAAGGTGAACATCATCCTTCAAGGTCTAGGGTCGAAAAAACAAAGTCAAGGGTAGTAATAAGCTTTAATTGCACATAGTTATCTGACCTGGCCAAGTATATTTTTTTGTTAAATAAATCAAAGCGGCGCAGTAGACGGCATTGTGTTTCTGACAAACACATCCTTTACAGTCTATGGTAAAATATACAAATTTAAGGGAAGTAATAAGCTTTAAAAAGGGAGAAAATTATTCAATATTGAACATAGCCACTTTATATATTTGGCATGCATGTGTATCTCATGGAGCTGCACATTTCAAGTGGTCAATCACAGTCACGGTAGTGGCTTTTAATTATTTGCTACTAAAAATAGAGATTTGTTAAAGACAATTATGTTCAAGGGAAGTAATTTATATATAATTATAAATCTCATATTATATATTTCCTTACCAAGAATTGAAGTTCTTTTCACAGTTACTGTACATATTTATTATTTTGATTATTTATGTCTCAAATGATTGATTTGTCAAGTTTTTTTTTAAATGATATAATTATAATTTCTTTGATGTTCATTACATACCTGTGGACTTATGTCCATAGATACATGATCAACTCTGGCTATGATTTTATGAAAAAGAAAAAAAACTCTGGCTATGATTTTATGAAAAAGAAAAAAAACCTCTGGCTATGATTTTATGAAAAAGAAAAAAAAACTCTGGCTATGATCTCTTTTAAACCACAGGCCTTGGTTGTCAGTGATGTCTGACATGGTCATAATTGACTGTGAGACCCCCCCCCCCCCCCCCCCCCCCGGTTGGATTGGACAAAATTTCTATACCTGCCAAATGATAAATCGCAATTTTATTTCAAAGCGGCACAATAGGGGGCATTGTGTTTCTGACAACACAACTCTTGATATAATTATCATTTCTTACCTGTTCTAATTTGTGAATGCTAGTTTTCATTAAATACCAGTGGACTTATGTCCATACATACATGATGAACTCTGGCTATGATCTCTTTGATAAACCACAGGCCTTGGTTGTCACCGATATCTATCCGGCAGTCGTGTGCTGGCTGGGTTATATCTCATTTAAAAGCCGGATCTCACTTGCCTGATTTTGGAGTGGTAAAATGTTGACCTACATTAACTAGTGGGCTGGGTTAATCTGACAGTGATTTTCTGATAACATTGGAGTGTTTATAAACAGAAACACATGTTTGAGCAGACAGCAATTTGGTGTAGTGTTGAATGTAAAACTTGATCTGAATCATTCTCTAGCTACTGGCTGGGAGAAGTTCATAACCTTTCAAGGGCGGTGCTTAGTGTTAACAGGGAAATTTGAATTTCAAGCAGACAACAAAAAACTTCTTTCTGTAAGTCAATAACTATATAACTTACAATCACCATATTACACATACATATTGTTTGTATACTAAAGTATAGATTTGCCAAATTTCATTTGAAAATATTAAATACAAATTTAAATATAATGAAAAAAATCATTTTTGTTTTCTGCTTTTTACACACCAGTGTACAACTGAAAAGTAGACAGTTTGTGAGTTTGTGGCCCTTTTATACTGCTCCTCTGGTAAGGACAACTAAACCAATTGCTAAACCAATTGCGGAATAAAATTGTCCTTTTATGCGGACAGTCTTTTAACCTCTATTTCTTTTTGGAATTCATTGATTTCACTTATCCTTTCGTTCATTATCTTATTGATGCCCATAGTCACTGCAGTACATGCATGCATCTATGCGTCTTACACAGTCGGGGGGTGCAGCTGTCAAACCATTGTGCATTTGTTCAAACGTTTTTATAACACTGGATTCCCTGTCTTTAAGGCACTTTATCATCTGACCAATGTCTGATTCTGAACAGTCATCTTTAAGTTCTTTCCTTATGTCCCTACCCGCCTGCTTCCATGTTTCAAAACTACTTTGAAAGGACTTCTATGTTTGCTGCTTAAAGTCACGTAATTATTCTACCATCCTTTCTGTAGGTTTTTCTGTTTCTTTAAGGCAGTTTTTGGCCTGATTCAGGCATTGGTTGTTCCTGCTCACTACATGTATTGGGGATATTCTTATCTTCGTTTGTTTAAGTTGAACCATCCTAATGGGACGAGTTTCAACTGTCAGCTACCACTTGGTCATATAAATGAGAAATAACCAGTTACTGAAATATGTATTTATTTGTTGCCTTTCATCTAACCGTAAAAACTGACATCAAACAATAGGACATTCTTAGTACAACTCTTAAGACCTATACATACTGTAAAGTATTATAAACAGACTGAATATGATACAAATTGAAAAGCTTGAAGGACTAAAGTGAGTATAATTCAATATCCATCCCCTGTAAAGCCTGTACATCACATGACTGTGCATTGATTGAATGCAATATAGTACCGTAACACTATTTATACTGCAAACAAGTAGTAGTTCGGAGCATAAAGACTATCAATCTTCATTAACCCTTTGAGCGCTGGAACCGGATTTTGAAGGCCTTTGCATACTGGGTGAAGATGTGCCTTGGTCCTGTTCCTCGTTGCCATCACACATCTCTTCTACAACTGATACTCGACCAAGCTGCTGAAAATTCAATTAGTTTGAATATGAACAAATTAGATTTGTGTGTTGGTCTCACTTTTCTTTCAAGGCTGTTCTATTGCACGTGAATATACATGTAGGTGTATCAAAATGCGAAATAAATAACATGTAAGGCAAGAATGGCAATCTGTGAAACTGATCAAGATACTCGACAATTTTACATCTATTCACCTTTAAACATAAAAAATTGCAATATGGACACATTTTTATGCCCCCGGTAGGGTGGCATATAGCAGTTGAACTGTCTGTCCATACGTCAATTCGTCTGTGCGAAAACTTTAACATTGGCCATAACTTTTGCAATATTGAAGATAGCAACTTGATATTTGGCATGCATGTGTATCCCATGGAGCTGCACATTTTGAGTGGTGAAAGGTCAATTTCAAAATCATCCTTCAGGGTCAAAAGTCAAAAATCCAAGGAAAGTAATAAGCTTTAAAAGGGAAATAATTTCTAAACCTGACTAATGATATATTGAAATTTGATTTCAAAGCCGCGCAATAGGGGGCATTGTGTTTCTGACAAACATATCTCTTGTTATATTATAAATAAATGATGTCATTCTTTCAAATTTAATTGTATAACTCATACAATCATAGTTGAGATCATTTGTGGACTGTTCTGAGATTTTGGGTCAAAACGGGGTACATGGACTAAATTGACTTATTTACATTTTCAGAAAGCTCCATGTATGGTGCACAGATTTTTGCACAAAAAATTCAGTTTAAGGTTTAAAGGGCTGATTTAGAAATGCCTATTAAAACACAAAAAAGAAACATTTCTTGATTTATTTTCATGTCAATAAATTATGTTAATACATTTTTAATAAGTCTACAAGTGCATGAATAAATCAGTAACATTTGGTGTTATAATATGTCATACATAATACTTCTCAAGAATTAGAAAACATTATAAACATTTTAAAATGTCTATTGGTTACCATGAAAACACCTTAAATAATTCAAACTATATAAATTTTGTGTATGAAATGCACTTTTTAACTGTTGTTTGTTTAATAAATGATATATTGAAGGAAAAAAAACTTCCATACCTAATGCAGATACAAAGTCATAGTGTCTATCTCAATAGATATAGACTCTTGTGGTTATTTGCGCTAAATTTGTTTGCAGAACATTTGGATCGGATAAGATTACCTACAACTAGCAAATTTTAACAAATTAAATGACACTACGAAATATGTCTTACAAACTGCACCATTATATTTTCCAAAAATCATCAGTGATTGTTTACAAAGAATTTCAATGTTTAAATTGTACTGTAACCATGGAAACCAAGATCTATACACAACATAATTTATTTGAAAAAATAAAATAATGTATTTAAAAGACGTGAACATTAAAGTTTATGTTTATTAAACCTTGTAAAAAAAAAAAAAAAAAAAGCAATGTTATAACAAATTGCAATTTTAAATCTCTTAGCAATTCAGATTTAATTGTAATTTAAGTATTATATACATCTTTAAAGAATTAAAACAGATCCCATTTAATTAAATACATACATAGACAAACATAATTTTCTCAGATTTGTTTAATATTCATTTAATCGTACAATTAATTTACACATGGCTATCTTTAAACCTATTAAATGACAATACATTCAGGAATCATTTATTTTTAAGTGTTAGTTGCATGGCAATGATCACAACTTTGTGGTCGCCATGGTTACTGTTGTAAAAATTAATAATGCATACAGTTGTTTAAGTTGACATATAATATTAGAATGAATTAAAATAATAAAAAACTGCATAATAAAATGAGTATTGGTAAAATGCATTATACATTCAAACATATTCCATAAATATAAGTGAGGTCTTGAGGAAGTTTATAACTCTTAAATCTACAATTGTTGCAGCACATAATGATAGACTGCTCATGATTTGAAGATATTACAACAACTAGGTTTACTATGAGTTATTAGTCACATATTGTTGGCATTGCTACATCTGCAAGTGGGATAGACAGGAATAGTTCCTTTTGCACAGCATTCTTATTCTTCCTCTTATAGCACAGGCATTGAGCAGAGAGGCTTAGTGTTTTTCCTGTTGGATTGGTATACAATAGGTTTTGAAACTTCTTCCCAAGAAGGTCAAGTATTACTTGACATCTTCTGCACATTGGCCCTGTCTGGCTTTTTATCTTCCAGCTGGCATGTCTGATGTTATTCTGTGTACATGTAAAACAACAATTAGATTTAATCAGTTTTCATGAATTTTAGCAAATTGATGTCATTTATATGCTGCTAAATGGCAACATAAAATTTAAATTGCACTTTCACTTTTATACAGTGACAGACAATGAGTATAGGGGAATTTCCTGATAAGAATTTATCCAAAACAAAATTGTGATTTTTTTAAACAAATTTAGGTGGGAAATATAAATAATAAAGTGATGGAATTTCACAATCAATTATAATAAAACAAATAACTTTTTAATTATAAGAACTTCATTTATTAACTTAATGTAAACCAAATATAAGGAACTGGAAAATGTCACGGTCGCCATTTTTACTTTCGTTTTCAGTTGTAAATATATTGTATTTTGTAAATATTTTGGACATAAAAAAGTGAATTTGATTAAAAGAATAACACCTTCCAGTACCTTTTCAAAGACGAATCCAAACATTATTATTAGCATTGAGCTGAAATCGGTATCAACACAAGTTGAAAAATTGTGTGTGGCTATAAACTAGCCGTTGCCAAATTCGTTAAAAGGGGTGTAACAAGTCAGCTCATTGAAATATTCGGTGGCCGACTTTGGTAAAAGGGAAGTAATAACTCAGCTCATTGACATTAAAAGGTCAAAAGCAACTATTTGTTTGCTAAAAAATTCTTTCAAGTACTAGTCTATGCCGATATTTATATTACTTAAATAAGATAAATGGTAAAATCACAGAAAACCTTAGGCAATGTAGCAAAATTCAGCGCAAGTTAAGTGACGTCATTTCGAATGAATTTTCTCATTATGACGCTTGCCGAATTAGTACCAAAAGTCTCAGAACACGACACATTTTCTCAAAGTTGAGATCATTTTCTGAAAGTTGAGATCATTTTCTCAAAGTTGAGATCATTTAACAACATAAGAAATTATTCACACATGCTATCTCAAACATGCGCATCTACAACCTGATAAGACTTGTAAGGATTACTGTCCAGTATCAATCCATGTGGCTGCAATTATTACTTAACAAGCTTTGGCATAAAATAAGTCAGTGCACCACATATTTCCAAAATGTCATCAGTATGTTTTAACATGGATATAGGAGGGACATTTTGCAGAATTCTGAAGTTTTTAATCCTTCCAATCGCACGTTCAACATGTATTCTGGCTCTGGACAGTTATCGAGCAGTCTCCACCAGTCCTCCTTTTGCGAAAACTTTTTTCCTCTCCCAAAGGGTGAAATGGCAAGTTTAGCTCCGCGCACAGCCAATTCCTCTTCAATAAAAAACCCTCTGTCTGCAAGGACAAGATCCCTTGGCTCCAATACCTCATAGAAACCAGACTTTTCAGTAATTTCTCTGTCTGCCACTCTACCATGCACCCCAAAACTGTGATATGAAACTAATGGCACCATATGGGGTTATCCCAACTAAAATTTTGAGAGTGTTATGATCTTTATGATTGGACCAGGTCTTTGTTTTGGCATCTAGGTTGGATGGCCTTTGTATAAACACCTCACTGCAATCAATATAACTCTGCAATTGTTGTAATTTCTTCTTAATGCTTTTGGCAGGTTCTCTCTAACTGCCTCGGGCAACAGTACCAAAGTCATCCCTGATACCTTGGGAAACAGTTTTGACTGTTCACCACGCATCCATGAAATAAGTGTATATTGAGGTTTGATCATGATACTTGTTTTTATCTCCTAATAAGTAGTGTTTAGGGATAAAATTTCCCAGCAAAAATGTTGTCTGTTCTGATAAGCCTTAATGGGCTTCTCTTT
The DNA here is from genome assembly GCF_020536995.1 of Dreissena polymorpha. NCBI lineage: Eukaryota > Metazoa > Mollusca > Bivalvia > Myida > Dreissenidae > Dreissena > Dreissena polymorpha. Next base: position 9,364,656 of record NC_068365.1, on the reverse strand, counting down.
ACTTGATGTATTGTTGTGTTGCATCAGCAGAAAAAGGCTGTACCTTGTTATACATGGTTTATCCATAAACCATTGCAGTGTAAACTTGAAAACAAAAACAAAGTATAGTATCTACATGGATAATGCAGCTTAAATACTCATCACAATTCTTATTTATGTAAGAGCAAAAAACCTGTAACTCAATGTACCATGTATTTGCCTGAATGATGTGTTCAACAAATTCATGAACGTTTTAGAGCTAAAACAACATATTTATTTGCATGGTTTTATTAGTATTCTTCAACATATTTCGACTATTGTATGAATGGTATCCGGATATACTGGTTTATTGTCCCCAACAATGAACATGATAATAGTTACTTGATTTGGTCAGAAATTAATATCTTCTAAACTAATCCAGATACAGTTCTATAATTTTGAGACATTGTGTGTAAATGAAAAATGCATCTGTATATAATAAAAACCCATTTTTGGAAAATTTCACTGATACTAGGTTTTTGCTCTATAAGCCCTCGATATTCAGATTGAATGCTAAATGGACGAAGATTGCAAGAATAAAATAGTATGTAGTGATAATGGTTGTACCCTTTAAACACTACATACTTATATAACAGTGCTGTTACCTCTGACTCTAAGCAGTACACTGCACGGACAGCACGGACTCCAGGTCATCCTCATCTTCCGGCATATTACTATCAGTGCTACAAAGATATAACGCATGAACGTTTAATCAAATTTATTAGTGTACATGGTATAGTTATAGAAATGTCTTAATTGATTTCTTTTGTTAAAATAAAACAATTATACAAAATGTATACACTTATATTTGACTTTGAGCACTTAATACATGTAAATTATTGCTAAAATGTATATTCTTTCACTGCCCACTTTCCACCACATTCCTCGCCTAAAATCATAATTATCTCATTGTTTCACTTCTTTATCCACAAATTTCTCCAATACACAGTACAGAAAGCCGACACTAGCTGATAAGCCACTCTGGACATGCTGAATTATGGCATTTATCATACCACCACATTGATATCTGCTTGATATCCTGTTGCCTGGTATCTTTTTTTATATCACGGTCAACAGGAAGTTCATATATCAGTCATGTGTGGAGGCTACTAAGACTTAAGTACAATGTTTTGTTTTATTGTAAAACTGAATCAGATTTATCAAAACAAATAATTTGATACGAATATGTATTACATTTAATCCACAAACAACAACAAAAACAGAAAAAAGGTATTTTACAAAATATATGGAATGAATAAGTACATGCTGATGACGTCATGTAACAAACGGACTACTTTTTTTTGACACGCCTTCATATGCAAACATCAAAGGTTATGTCAAAAGTTCAGCACTTAATATAAACAGACCAAACAAATAAAACAAACAATAAAAAGCAGTAAAAATAGTAAAAAATAAGATAGTAACACACTTCACAATAAAACCCAATGCAATATGCATTAAATAATGAAATAATTTTAAATCATAAATTATTATAAAGGTTACATTTGTCGTCTTCTACAGTTTGCCAATTTTGCCACATGAATTGTGTTTGATAAGGCTCGTTAAAAGCTCATTTCTTTTGAAAATAAGGACTGAAACATAAAAAACATATATAAATACAGTAAATAAACATTACCATGTCAGACTTTGTGGATGGAGGTAAGTTTGACATTGTTTGGGACGGTTTAATGCAGGAAGTTGTTATGTCTGAGGAAGACTTTGTCAATCAGTTTGGAATAAATCCGAGTGTGTTTAATGAACCATTTGATGAAATCACGAATGCAAATGTCAATTTAAATAAAAGTTATTTAGAATCCCTTACTGAAACAAAATCAAAAACTGAGAACAGTGAAAACCTATCAGACGCCATAGAAATAACAACCGAAGATGTACAAAAATTAATTGAAGCCGAAGATAACAAAAACACTATCCGGAAACACTGGCAGATGTCATTCGATTTCAAAAATATCTTGCCAAGAAAGGCGCAACGAAGGCAATCCACAATTTATCAGTCAACCATCTAGATGAATATCTTGCCACATATCTGCTCTCCATTCGCAAGAATGATGATGATGAATACGAGCCTGTCACATTGCGTAGCATCGTGGGAAGCATTGACGGAAACTTCAAAGAGCAAAGTACCCATACTCTATCTTCCGGAGCAGTGGTCCAGATTTTCCCTCACACGTGTCTGCCTGAAAGCAAAGCAGAAAAATCTATAAAAAAAAACAAGGAAAATGTATTTTTAATCACTGTTTAATCACGGCAGAAACTTGGTGGAAAAAAGTTTCCAAGATGTTGAAAACTATGGCAATCGAGGCTGGTTTTGTAAAAACAAAAAACATAAGTAATCATTCTGCTAGAAAATACCTTGTTCAAAAACTAAGGGATTCCAATATCGCACCCACCGAAATCATGCAAATAGCCCGGGTGTACTTTGTCCAGGGTTTTCCATGGAAATCCATGGAAAATATGAGGCTGGAGTATTCGGACTAAGTTTCCAGCCTTTTCCAGCGTCAATATTTAAAAAAAAGGGTGGAAAATTGTCCATGGTATGTGGAAATAGCCTGGAATAGTTTCCATGGTTTTCCAGGCTCCCTGGAATAATTACCATGGAACAATTTCCAGGGTTTTCCAGCCAGCATGGAATAAATACCGTCCGAATACTCCATGTAATCTGGAAAACCATGGAAAACCATGGATTTTTTTCCAGGGTTTTCCAGATTACATGGAGTATTCGGACGGTATTTTTTCCATGCTGGCTGGAAAACCCTGGAAAATGTTCCAGGGTTTTTCTTTGTTTAATATTCCATGGATGCCTGGTATAACATGGAAAATTGTCCAGCGTTTACCATGGTCACTGAATAGAAAAAGAAATTTCTGGTCTAAAAACAATATTCATGTATTAAATGAATACAATACTCGCAGCTTAAATAAATCATAATTTAAGGTTAGATTAAAACAAAACAAAAAATCAACATAATGCCTTAGTTTCTTCGATGTATTATTTTGTTCACAATTCATCAAAATATAACATCAGATTACAAATTGTGTTACATTTATTTAACAAATTATTCAGATCAAACAAGTGTTGTCTAATACATGCTTACAAAGCCTCTAGGTCCATTATCATAAATCAGGCCCTTACATAACAGAACAGGCCAACTTTAAAAGTTAAAAAGTATAATGCAACCTTAACAACATGTATTCAAAGTAACAAAATACAAGCAAGTCAAATAATATACAGTAACAATTCACGAACCCTGTACAAACAATATACAAGAAACAAAATGAAAAATTTAAGTTATTTTAGCTACTTCATGTTTGTCACAATACATGTAGCTGCCCATGAGCACAAGGATACTATTTTTCTCAGCTACTTTCACTTTAATGCAATTTAGGTGCTCAATTTCATTAAAATACTTTTATATAATTTTATTGTTCAAAGAAATTCAGAACATAATGCATGTACATGTATTACTTTCCAAGTGACAGTTTAAAATATAATTGCAAGTCTAAAACTTGTGAAGGCAGCTTAGTAAATTATAAGTACCCAGGTGGGATAAAATTACAGTTTTTAAAAACTTTTTTGTTAATTAGCTGGGCTTCAGTAGGTCGTGGATCTTTTATAGAACTTGTACTGCTGTTATACTGTACGGCTCCTGCATGATCTCTGAAAGAAAAACAAAGCAAACAATATTACAAGAAAGTCATAAGTTTTTTACATTCATCTGTAAAAGTAAATGTGCAGCAATCATATGATTGAATATCTATACTTCAATGCTCATTCATATTTTAATCTATTTTAGATATTTCATATCACTGCTCAATTCGGTACATCTGGCTTTTTTGTATTTGAGCGAACATTTACGATCCTAAGTAGTTAGCAATTATTTCTTTTCCATTTACTGAAATTTATTCTCTTAAAGTTTGCAAGCGGGCTTTAATCTACTTGCAAACAGGCAACCACACAGGAAAACTGAGACTTTCAAGTGAATAAATTGGTGATTTAACTTATATTTTTATATGACTCTCTTTTATTTTGAAATATATATTGTTGTTTTCTTAAATGCCCCAAAACGGGGTACACTAGCATGTATCTGGAAACTCAAACATATATAGGAATTTTATATTCAGATATTGCTAAATGAAAGATATGCTAATTTGCTAATTCATATAAAAATAACCTGTAATTGAAACTAGACCAAAATATTGGATACCAAAAAGACAAAATACTTTCAGGTGGTTAACACTAAATTACTTATATGAGCCCGGGGCATAACAATATTTACCATGAATTTGTGGCCATGTTAGTCCTCTTGGTAAATGCGCCAAAAGAGCCGCTTTGCTGTCTTGGGTTATTTCCCTGCCAAACTCTGCAGTATCTTCCATCAACTGGTCAGCTACAGTTAAAGCACATAATGAAAATGTATATAGAAAATAATTCAAGTATTGTTTTAAATATTTAGTAAAATTGTCTTTAAATAATAACTTACAATGAAGTTAATACATCACAAAGCAAAGCATAACAAAATTTGTAGGTATGATTAGTACAAATTTATTATTGCTATAATTAGAATGATGTGTAATTCTATTAGTATGAAAATGCACAGTGAAACCTAAAACACAATGCTATTGGTTTAATTAATTTATTTATAAACATTAACAGCATTAATGAGCATTGAGTTCTCATCATGCACAGCACATAACTCCCTTAGCCTCAGTTCCCTAGCCATGCATTATAAACTTCCGATACTACATTCCAGCTTATTAATATCTCCACATAGGACTTCCTTTATCAAGCTGCAAACTGCACTTAGTGAAAATGTGTGTGACAGCTGCTTTTAAACTTTTATATTTGCCATACTTTTACCTAAAATGTCACATAAAAAAGGTCTACAATGATGACATAAGAAGAATAAATTTAAAGGAATATTTAGAAATAATGAAAAGCACAAACCTTCAGTTGTTGTTCTATTCCTAGACAGACTTCTGAAACACTTGTATGCATCACTTTTTAACAACATTTCATGTCACTTTCCAAATGATATCCATACATTATTATTTTAAGAAATTCTTGTTAATGGAAAAACTCATTAACTCTACTGTTTGTGAACATTACATTAACTTCATTTTAACAACAAGTTTAACCTGCAAGTTTTCTACAATACGCCAGAATTTCAATCTAACAGGTAAACTTTCTGTATTTGAACTCAGCCAATCAGAAAAGGCTGTGATATTTTATAACCAATAGATTAGCAGCAGACATATCTGACTCACACACAGGTTTATCAGATAGTTTGTTAATTGCAAACCTGGACTGTAGTTAAATATTGAGTGTGTATACACCTTGAACAGGGTTAAAGAATTTAAACTTGTAGACATTGCTTTGAAAGTTACTACTATTACTTCTACTACTAGTACTACTACTACTACTACTACTATTTCTGCAAAACTACTACTACTATTACAACAGCCACAACAACAACAACAACAACAACAACTACTACTACTACTACTACTACTACTACTACTACTACTACTACTACTACTACTACTACTACTACTTATACTTATACTACTACTACTACTACTACTACTTCTACTACTACTACTATTACTACTACTACTACTGCTGCTACTACTGCTACTACTACTACTACTGCTTCAACTACTACTACTGCTTCAACTACTACTACTACTACTGCTACTGCTGCTGCTACTGCTGCTGCTGCTACTACTCCTGCTGCTGCTGCTGCTACTAATACTGCTACTGCTGCTGCTGCTGCTACTACTACTACAACTCCTGCTGCAGCGACTACTACTACTACTACTGCTACTGCTGCTGCTGCTGCTGTTACTACTACTACTACCACTACTACTACTACTACTACTACTACTACTACTACTACTACTACTACTAGTACTGCAACTACTATTGCTACTACTACTGCTACTGATGCTGCTGCTGCTGCTGCTACTGCTACTACTGCTGCTGCTGCTACTTCTACTACTACTACTTCTACTACTACTACTTCTACTACTACTACTGCTGCTGCTGCTAATGCTACTTCCTTAACTACTACTACTACTGCTGCTACTAGTATTGTTATTATTATTTATACTACTATTGCTACCGTTACTGCTACTATTCCTGTAAATGCTAAAACAACAACACAATAATAACTGCTACTACTGCTACTGTCACTTAAATTTGCACCAATAGTATAATTATCAGTAGTTTAACTGCTTATACAACTTATACAACAACCACTTTTACTTCTACTCCTACAACATATTCTACTGCCAGCCTCAGCATTACTACTTCTACCACTACTACTACTACTATAACTACTACTATTTCTGCCCAAACTATGCACATTGTTTTATGTTTTATTCATATGTTGTGTAAATTGTTGAACTCTGATTTACTTTGAATAAAATGTGTTGCATTTTTATAAGTTATTTTCTCCTCTTATAAAGTCTAAGTTTTTTCCAGGGTCAGCTGAAAATGTTAGAGTCTTTTCCATGCTTAAAAAATTCTATGTTCCACTTTCCATGCTATCTGGAAATATTTTCCATGGTTATCCAGCCTAAATCCAGCGTTTTCCATTCCTTTTCCATGCTTTTCCATCCAAGGCTGGAAAATGCTTGGAAAAAAAGTCCACGTTTCATGGACATTTCTAGAAAAAAAGCCTGGAAAACCCTGGAAACTGTTTCAAATTCCAGGGAATTCCATGTTATACCATGGATTTCCAGCCTAAGTTCCATGATTACCCTGGACAATGTACACCCGGGAACAGGACACAAACACGTACAGTCAATAACCAATTACAGTGAAATTTCCGAAACATATTAACAGATCAACATTAAAATCATTCACCCATAAAAAATAAAAATAATCTCATAAAAGTTTGTAATTGTTTTAGGTATGCGATAGTGATTATATTTTATGTTAAATATCAGAACACATACATGTATTTACAATATGTTCAATGTGTTCAATATTCAACTATATTAACAATACATTTATCTGTAACGCCAGCTCCTGTATCACTATATGCCACCCTACCGGGGGCATAAAAACTGTATCTGAAGAATGCAAGCTTTGCATTATTAAATTGGGAATTGATGAAATAATCCAAAATAAGAACCTGGAATGCGACCAATATTCGGACCTGCCAAGTGTCTTCCAAAAATACCTGTTGTTTAGTGTCTTCCGTCTGTTTTCTTTTTCTTTCTGTTACTCTTGCTTCCATTTCTCAAGTCGTAGATTATTTGTATGATTATAGCGATTACTATGTATTAATTATTGTGATTTTCAATATGTGATTGAAGTTAACATGCCATTATTTTGTCCTCATAAATGTTTAAAAGCCCCTACACAACAGTTTCATTCACTTCATTGATTAACTGTTTAACACTGGCGGTTAGTCTTGGTAGGAAAAAACGTTAGAATGTGTTATCTATCTTAAAAGCCATGGTCCAAAATTTATTTCAAAATATGGTTTCAAAGTTCTTCCCACATGCTGACTGCAAGGTTGTAGTTCAGGGTCAGTGAATGTTGACATCAGGCTGCCATCTGTGGTCAGTGTGAGCAGCTTGTGCTGGATACGGTTGGTGACATAGATCCGGTCACCAGCAGGACTCAATGCACATTTGCTCACTACAAAGCATAAAACATGTTACAAACACAAAAAAGATGTTCAAACCTTTTGGAAACATGTTCTACTGCAACTCCATCTGTTTTATGCACTTCTGTCAACACTTCCGAAATGAACATTTCTCTCCCCACCCACCCGGCAGTTTCACAAGCACAGTTTCATGGCCAAAAATCCAATAAATGACATGTTTTTTGGAGCTGTACTTAACGTGCAGAACCTCAATATCTACGACGAAGCACCACAGTAAACCAAACGCGCAGTATATATTCAAAATTCTATAAAAACATCATTCAATTCTTTACACGTGTTGACACACGGCGAAGACGTGAGCGACTGCACTGGCCTTGACATGTTACAACGGTTATCAAGTTTTGCCTTTAAAATGTATAATATATGCGTTCATTTTGTGTAATAAAGTATTGCTGCTTAAAGTTTTGTTGCAGAATTTGCTGTGAAAAGTAACTTAATGAAAACAATATCTAATACTAATTATAAATCATTACAGATATAATAATAAAAGTCACTGCATTTTTGTTAATATTTATCAATTACATTAATGGATTATATATTTAAGTAATATTTGTGAAAACAGTAAAATTACTGTATAGTCTATTTGCTATACAATTAAATAATCGAAAGCTGAACTTTAAATAACAACTAAGTATTCATAAAAGAGAGTTACGTTAATGAACAGTGAAAATGTAATATTTCCAATTGTTAATTTTGTTTACCTACACATAAATATACAAGATAATGTACAGACATTACTTAGCATAAATCTAACATTGCCAAATACAAAAGTAATCATTTAACCCTTAAAAGAATCATTAGTTAACATGTTATTTTATCCCAAACAAACACAAATTACACACTAAAATGTGTTACCTGTGAGGAAAAGAGGACAACAGTAAAAGTTTATTTGAACAGCTACATTTTTAACCAGGTTTTCCGAAGGAAAAAACTGGTTATTAGATTGGCGAATGCGGGCGGGCGGGCTGGCTGGCTGGCTGGCGGGCTGGCTGGCGGGCTGGCGGAATAAGCTTGTCCGGACCATAACTATGTCGTTCATTGTCAGATTTTTAAATCATTTGGCACATTTGTTCACCATCATTGAACGGTGTGTCGCGCGAAATAATTACGTCGATATCTCCAAGGTCAAGGTCACACTTTGAGTTCAAAGGTCAAAAATGGCCATAAATGAGCTTGTCCGAGCCATAACTATGTCATTCATCGTCAGATTTTAAAATCATTTGGCACATTTGTTCACCATCATTGGACGGTGTGTCGCGCGAAATAATTACGTCGATATCTCCAAGGTCAAGGTCACACTTTGAGTTCAAAGGTCAAAAATGGCCATAAATGAGCTTGTCCTGGCCATAACTATGTCATTCATTGTGAGATTTTAAAATCATTTGGCACATTTGTTCACCATCATGGGACGGTGTGTCCCACGAAAGAATCACGTCAATATCTCCAATGTCAAGGTCGCCACGACTAAAAATAGATTAAAAAAAAAAAAAAACTTACAAAGGGGGTTAATTTTTTTTGGTCATTTCAAAAGTTCAGTTTGAGTTTTCTCCCTTTATCAGATTTTTTTTTCACAATGAAAACCTGGTTTTGTGACAATTTTGTCCCTTGTCTTTTGCTGTTAAGTGACTTTACGTGTCCTTAAATGCTAACTTTCCTCCCAGGTGTCAAAATGACACTATGACATGAGGTGACAATTAAACATAAATATTTGCCAAAGGGAATTTTGGCAGGACAATGAGCAATTTTAACACAATGACCTTTTTTGTAAACTACACTAATTAGTCTGGGAATATATTATGGAATACACATTGTGGCAATAAAAATGACAATTCAAAGATATTTCAACTAGCCTAAGGTGGATACTTAAGGTGTAATGGGCAATTCATGAGCCTTATTAGTCTGGGATAGCAATTATGTAACCATGATACAATGGCCTTTAGTCTGGGAATGACAATTACCGTATACTTTCGCTTGTAAGATGCATTTTTAAGACTCAAATTAATAAGTTACAGTTGGGGTCGCGTCTTATCAGCGAGATACTGGTGAAAATAAACAAAAAAAATCAAAATATCGAGTTTACTGGGCTTGTGCTAGCCAAGTTGGACACTTGTCAGTTGTTAACCAGGTTTTCCGAAGGAAAAAACTGGTTATTAGATTGGCGAATGCGGGCGGGCTGGCTGGCGGGCGGGCGGAACAAACAATTACGTCAATATCTCCAAGGTCAAGGTCACACTTTGAGTTCAAAGGTCAAAAATGGCCATAAATGAGCTTGTCCTGGCCATAACTATGTCATTCATTGTGAGATTTTAAAATCATTTGGCACATTTGTTCACCATCATGGGACGGTGTGTCGCATGAAAGAATCACGTCAATATCTCCAATGTCAAGGTCGCCACGACTAAAAATAGATTTTTTTTAAAAACAAACTTACAAAGGGGGTTAATTTTGTTTGTTCATTTCAAAAGTTCAGTTTGAGTTTTCTCCCTTTATCAGATTTTTTTTTCACAATGAAAACCTGGTTTTGTGACAATTTTGTCCCTTGTTTTGAATCATCGCGGCAGCCATTTGCATTTTCTCTAAAGTCTGTATTGGCCCGTACTGTGTATCGGAACGCTATGTTCAGTTACCGATTTATTTGTAATAAAATGTATTGTTACTGATTTTGTTGACTATTATTTTTAATTTGAATTTTGTTATTTTTGGGGCGTAAGACGTTATATTGTTCGTGATTATTCTTGAAAAGTTTGTATCACCTGATTGTCTGCGCGCGACGTCGTTAAATGTCATATAAATTGGCCATTAAAGTATACGTGTGTAAGCGGCGACACGATGCCGACATTTTTTGCAAATTTTTTTTGCAGTGTCTTAGCTGTGGGAACAGTTTGAAGTTTCCTAAATTGATTTGTTCAGAGTCAGCTTTAAGCAGATTTTTTCAAAAATGTTTCATGAATAATTGCATAATGAAAAACAAATAAGTAAAGTGAACATCTTTGTGTACTAGTAACTCATAATGTGTCCTTGTTTCTTTTTTATTTAAAATTTAATTTCATTCCATTTCTCCTCTAAAACTAGCAATTGCTATAAGCTGTACATATATTGTAGACACTTGATAACAAAATATATGCCTCAATACTGATGAAATTGATAGTGAGAATGTTTATCTTGAGAATTTCTATGCTTAGAGTTAATCTGAATCATGAGAATCAAATAATAAGATATCCAGGTCCATTCTTAGAAAACCCTTGTTGCCATTCTAAAGGCCATCTTTATGACTCATCACACTTGATCCCAGTGTTTTTCTTGACAAGGCAAAGTTAGAAAAAATGGTCCCCACCAGTCAGGGCAGTTTTTGTAATATGGCTATAGTGATGCTTTTTTACACCATAAGAATCACAATACCCTGTGTTTCAAAATGGAGTGACCTGTTTGGGAAATTATGTTAACGAATTATGTTAATGAATATGTATGATTTCATTTTATTCTATATTTTTTAACTGAAGGTAAAATACATATTTTTAAACTTAGCATTTTAAGTGTTTTTCTCATAGGTTTATGTAAATATACTATTTAATTCATTCTAATACTATGCAAATGTTAATGAAACTGAACAAACACAAGGAGCAGCGTTATGCAGTTGAAACTGTTTGTGTAAAAAGTTGTGATTTTGTTGCAAATAGTAAAAATTCACATAATGATATACTTTAATTTTAGTTTACTAAGAATATAAGGTTGGTTTTGACAAAACATGTTATTATGTATTAAATGCTTTTTATTTTAATATAGTCTTTATTGTATTGTTTCTTTTGTTCTATGTACATTTAGCCAATATGATTTTTACTGTACATCATAATGGTTTATTGATTAAATTTTTATTGTTATGCCCCCTGAGGTACATATGTAGTTACCGCACGTTTATTTCCAATATTGAATCTGGATCACGTGCGTCCAAAACCAAAGTCATGAGGTCAATCTTAGAAAAACCTTGTTACCACTCGTGAGGCCACATTTATTTCTCAATCTTGATAAACATGGTCAGAACATTTATGTTGGCAAAATCTAGGTCGAGTTTGAATCTTTACCATCTGCATAAAAAAAAACAGGAACAGCAGGTTATATCTTTGAAAAATGTTTTAGTTGACAATATCTAAGCTGATTTTTAAATTTGGGTCACGTTCGTATAATAAAATCCTCATTACCACTGTTGAGACCCTATTCTCAGCCTTGATTAAAAAAATTGACAGAATATTCATCATTTAGATATGAAGGTAGTGTTTGAAAATGAATGTGTAAATTGGATTCCAGAACTAGATCACCGGGACATGTCTTCGACAATTTTGGTGTCTGTGAACTCTTTTAGGTCCATAATGACCTTTTTTTTATTTCAATGTTCAATTTTTCATTATTGTTTGTGTTTTTCATGTTTATAGTGTCTTAGTAGTATACTGATTTTCCCTAGGTTGAAATAGCTATTGTTAACTGTTTCCACAAATATGATGTAAATACAATAATTATGTTTTATTTTGTGGTCTTGTTTTGGTTTCTCAAAATGTATTTTTCAATGAAGCAATAAACTGTTTTTATAATAAATTACTTAAACATGATTTAAATTTATTTGTTGTTTTTTTTTCAGATGTGTTTTCAAGTTAATGTTTGATAGCATGCCAAAACTATTCATGTGTGTATGTCTCTTCTCTGAAACTGCAAGGCTCAGAGGTTTAAAGGGACTTGTTCATATATTGTGACTTCTTATATTGTGTCAGTAAATGCCGCTAATTGCTATATTTCAACCAAGCAACTGTAAAGCTCCAATGTAATGAAGAGAATATAGTTTTAGGACCATAAAAACAGTTGGTCCTCATCAGGACTTGAACCAGTGTCCTTTGGATTAGAAAGCTAACACCTAAACCACTCAGCCATCCCAATCAAAATAAAACTGTGCTCTTTTTTGCTCTAAATAAATGATCAGTATGTTGTAACACATTTAACAAAATAATATAATGATTGCAAATTAGTCCATTGTTTAGTGTTTGTAATAGTTAATAATTTAATCATTTAATCATTCTTATTCATAAACGACAATGTATTTTTCAGTATAGGTCTTTTATTAGTAGTACTTTAATGACTTTGTGACAATAACTTTAAAAACTGTCATTTCGAGATTTTTTGAACAAGTCCTTTCAATATGTTGGCGTGTAAACAGATTGGCCAAATCAGGCCCGTAAGGTAAAAACTGGCAATTTCCCAGAGTCATATAATGCCCCTGGGATCAAAGTAGGCCCTGTGAAGGAAAACCATTGTGAACATCATTTGTGTTTGGTAATCGACCGACATCATGTTTAAATCATACCCCTGGATTCGAAAATTGGTATGCCTCATGACCAGGGTGAGCAAAGTTGGTTATCTTTGCCCTCTCATTTATAATATATGATATAAGACTTTTAACGTAAACTTTCATTGATTGTGGTTTAGCGGATACAAAGTTAAATAGCTTCTGACAAATAACATTGTGTCACATTACTAGTTAACTTACTAGAATCAAATCGATAATAACACATTACACTAAATTTATGTTTGTGTGATCCGATATAGTATTAATTAATTCAAGTTTCAAAGATCTGGCACAGTACTAAAATATCCTCAATTAAACGAAAGATCAATGACTCCCTGAAAAAAAAACATTGAAGAAGAAAAAAGGATAAAAAAATATTGACATATATTAAGCATATCTTACGTTCATATTTAAAAACTTCATGAAAGCGAACAACTTCCTCCGATTCTAGACACCTGATAAGCTTCCAGTCAGGGTCTTGTCGTACCAAACCCTCGTCAGACTTGTCCTTTAATATGCCAGCGCATTATGGGGCCCACATACATATCCCTAATGGAAGTTGTGACAAGACGAGGTGCCCACTTGAGGCGACTACAAGACGACCGGCAGCATTATCCAGATTATCTATCAACTAAACAAACCTTATTACAAAATAATAAGACGTACTTGCTGGATTCTCAGTTATTTATATATGGCGCAGAATCTAGAATGTCGGTGAATACTGACCTTATATATGAATGAGTTTGCTGGTCAACATGTTGTTGATTGTTTTTTTCAAATTTGAAAACTCGTCCTGGATCTGATATGATTATATTTGCCCGGCAGATACGAATAATGACCTGCTCGTGACATCAGTTTGTTACACTTAATAATAGCGATATGAAATAATAAGGAATAGGACACCAACTGCATTTTAGATCTCATTCATAAACTGCTTATCTTTTTCGACTACAAACGAACAACAACGTCGTTTACATATATTTTTGGTTTAAATACAATTTACAGTCGAAACCCGATGGCACGAACTCGCCGGGAGCAACAGCAAAAGTTTGAGCCATCCAGAGTTCGAGCAATCGGAATTCTAGTACACTTAATTAACTAACATGAACCTGCGATTTACATCTCCAGTCGAAGGGTATTCATACTGCAAACTCCTTTCTACTTTCTGCGTTTGAATCAATAAGAACCAAATCCATGTACATACGTACTATTGTTATGAAACAATATTTTAAAACAATCCATATACAATTACATAATTTCATAATTTTATGCTCAATGCATATTTTATCGGCATGTTTTCTTACATAGTACATATTACATGTACGGGTACATGTAAGAAGCAGCAGGTAAAACAAAATATGCTTAAGCACTATTAACGAATCGCTGAATATTAAACAGCACTCCATTAATTTTTTTATTCGCGTCCTTTTTTAGCTTGACTTTTCGAAGAAAAATGAGAGCTATGCTACTTGCCCCGGCGTCGACCTCGGCGTTGGTTAAAGTTTTTTATAAAGTCAAATAATTTTATCACTATCAAAGATAATTAACTCAAACTTAAAATACTTCTGTATGGCAACAAGACGATTGTGTAGGTCAAGGTGCATTACTCTGCCGACATTATCTTTAGAGTTATGCCCCTTTTTATACTTAGAAAATTGAAAATTTGGTTAAGTTTTGTGTTCAGGTCCACTTCATTCCTAAAGTATGAAAGCTTAAGCTTTCATACTTGCAACACTTACTTACTATCATAAGGGGACTGTGCATGCAAAGTAATGTAACTCTGACTGGCATTTTGACATAAGTATGGCCCCTTTTATACTTAGAAAATTAAAAAAAAAGTTAAGTTTTGTGTTTTGGTCCATTTTACTCCTTAAGTATCATAGCTATTGCTTTCAGACTTGGAAAATTCGCTAACCATCATAAGGGGACTGTACAGGACAAGTGGCATTTTGACGGAATTATGGCCCTTTTTGACTTAAAAACGTTGAGTATTTTGTTACATTTTTTTGTTTAGATGCACTTTACTTCTAAAGTATCAAGGCTATTGTTTTAAAACTTCAAATACTTTATTACAATCATGAGGGCACTGTACCTGGCAAGTTGAATTTTACATTGACCTTTAAATGACCTTGAATCTCAAGGTCAAATAAATAAATTTTGCTTAAATTGCCATAACTTCTTTATTTAGGATCAGCTTTGATTCATACTTTAACAAAACAACACTTACCTGACAAACCACAATGGACTCCACCCAGACCATCCCCCACGCCCCGCCCCAGAACCCCCCCCCCCCCAAAAAAAAATCCCTTTTTTTCATCTTATTTTTGAAATATCGTCTAATACAATACCACATTCCCACATAATTTTCCCTCTCCACGACCCCTCCCCCCCCCCACACACACACAAAAAGATTTTTTTAAACATGGTAAAAATATGGTTTTGAAAATAAACAACATACGATGAATGTTTTTGACACCCATTTTATTTTAAGTACGCTAAGCCGAAAAATATCAAGAGGATCCGCTATATACGCTGTCTCATCATAAAATTAACACCCTTTCTGTTTTATAAACAAGAGCTGAAATCGTTAATTTATTAAGCTTAATTAATTAATTATCTTTATTGATATGTTTCGTGAACAAAATAGTCCAATATATTTCATTAACAAAATATATATTAACCATGGCAAAGGAAATTTAATGGCCCGTGTCTAAACAAAAGCATAATCGCCAAGACCGTGGCATCAGTTCGGAGCGTTAGGACCGCGCGCTACTTTCTTCCACCTTCGTTCCTTACTTACTTTTATTTCTAAACCATTTTTTTCTATCGTATACAAAATTCAATTCTCCTGAGCACTATGTAATTTTTTAAACTGAACTCCAAATATAAATACTCCAAAGGGATATAATGTACGAACATGTCAAGCGTAAATTTAGATTCTTAAACTCCAAAACGGTATGATATTTGAAAAAGTTAAAGTAACTCGCCGTGCTGCCCAAATCAGAAGAAAAACTAAATATGTATTTATATATCTGAAAACTACGTATCGTAGGCTTTCTAATGATGTATAATTTGTCAAAATCGGCCGAGAAATGAAAGTATAACTTAAAAAAGACGTGAGTGGGTACATCAAAATGTATAACCACTGCGTTTCGATATACGCAAATTATAAAAGATCGATATATAGTCACAACACGGTTTAACGCGCGGTGGTAAAACATAAAATATTTATTTCTAATGTTTAACTCACTATAAATCCAATAATAACAAGCAAATTCGTTGAATTGATATCCCCCGCCAATATGCTTCTGGACACAAAATGTTATATTTGACACTCAAAAAAGCATTTGTTCAAGATACAAAGGCCATAACTCCGTTATTAACAGATGGTGTACAATGCCATTTGGCGTGCATCATCCTGTTTTCCATATATATACTCATACCAAGTTTCAATGAAATCCGCCCACGCACTTCCAAGATATGGCTCCGGACGTACGGACGGAAAGACAACGCCAAAACAATATCCCACCGCTTATGGCGGGGAATAACAACGGGAATATACTAAAAGTGGTTTTTTTAAGAGGAATTAATAAGCAACAAGATAAACCAATAAAATTGGATGATTAGTTTTTGCATACTTCTGAATCTACTACAGTAATCATGGGTCAAATACTCGATTCATCTCCTATCAATATGCGCTCCGTGACATTAATAAGAATATTTAAAGGTGTTTTAATAGTTGTTTACATTATTAAAATTTAGCTATTAGGAGCGTAGAAATGAGATATAATATATTAAATAGTTTGGTGTATTATTATGATAATGAAAATATTGGTGGGTTTTGTTTCTCATTATAATAAAGCAACTAGAAGCGTTCAGATAAATAAAATATTAAACACGTCTATTACCAAGCAATAAAAGTCCCCTACCGGTGAACCTCCACCATTTTCAGCAATATTTCTAGTCTATTTGTTGCCATAGAAACCAGAATTCTTGACGTAGGAACAAAATGAAATGACGTGCATAATCTCCATATTGCCATCTGTCAATGTTTCAAGATTCATGAACAAATATGAAGAACTTCTAAAGCTATCGCAGGATCCAGAAAAGTGTCACAGACACACAGAGCGCAAACCATAAGTCCCATCCGGCTTCACCGGTAGGGGACCAAACCATGTTTTCTGAAGTGTATAATACAGCAACTATTATATTACAACTGAATAGGAATGTCCGAAGTATTTGAGATTATAAGAATGAAATATAATATGAATATTCATGTAATTAAAGACAGTTATTTAATTGAGGATATGAATATGGCACAAAAATGTAATTATGTATATCAATCATCGTCATTGTGTTTATTGCGAAAGAATTTTAGGTATCGGTAATTTTTACATGGACATATATAAAGAAGGTTTTGTGTAATTTAAAGTCAAAATTTAATGTGTTCTGTCGCGTTTAGCGTGCAGTTAAAATATACTATTGCATGCACATGAAATGTCTAATAGAGGTGTACCTTATAGTTTAATGGATTCACGAGTATGAAGATACTCGGCTACCCGTTATATAAGGTTACTTCGAGAATGCATTATGTCCTTTAGCGTGTTAACCTTAACAGAAGTCCTATTTATATATTGGTACATATGAGGTTTATGAAATCACGATAATAGCTGGTCAAATATGTCACTATAAAAGGCTTTTGGTACTGCGTAGTGAACACATCTCAAATTTCATAACCGCACGTACGTACATGTCAAGTTGTCATATACCTTGTTTAAGTAAGTGTTTCGATACTAATTGATGTAAAGTTGTATTTACTAAGACTCTCTTGTTAGTTTTAATGACGATTTTAATATATTAATAATGGGGATAATTTGGGATTTATGCCATCATTTTGAATAACTGATGCATTGACAAATGTATCAACACAACGCAAATGAAAGATCGATATTTCAAGACTACGCAAATGAAGATCGACTTCGCGAAACAACGCCTTCCACAAGAAATTGAAGACCATGCTACGCGCATAGATGGGAACATCACTGTGTTTCACTGTCAAAGTAAACACATGGTTGTTTTTAATTAACAGAAAAACAAACGACAGAAGATTTCGAAGGACAAAAGGTGACGAAACATTGGACAACATATTGTTACGTTTACAGCTTTTGAGTTAGATAACGTGGATCAACTTTTCGACATGCGCAGATAACGCATCCGAAGTCAACTATGTATTTGGCACTTAAGTCATCAAGGAATTAAAGTTCTTCTATAGCAAACACCTTGTAAGCATAATGACCAATAGAAAATCTGAATGTCCTGAGAGAAATGATAACGCTTAAACAAAAAACAACAATACAAACAACAACGCAAAAAACAACAACGATGTTTGAAACGGAAACGAGAATGGACGACGCAATATAAACCTCGGAAAGCTGTCTGAAACACCAAACGCATGCGAACCGTCACGGGCGAGTTGACAATCGGCTAACCTTCCTGACGGCGGCAGTGACAATCCGACTTAAAAGCAACATCGTATTCGCCGCGAGCGACTACTTCAATACTACATGGGCGACAACAGACGTACAGCTGGACAACGATCAACATCATCGGACCTGTAATGCGCTTCACTTCATTTCGATTGACATTTACATTTTATTCTCACAGTTATTTATTTTTAGCTGAGACGTTCGTCAAAAGCTTATTGGTATCCGCAGATTTTTCATCATACCTGTGTTTATATCATCAATATTTTCATTAACGTCGTAGTTCAATAGTTAAATGGTAAAGATGTTTTACAATGTAAATTATTTTTTTCTATTGAACATTTGAAAAATCACTTATTTGCGAAAAGAACAATTTCAAGGTGTGGCGTTATGTTAACAAAAACAACAATTTAATGGCGTGGCCTTATAACAAGTTATTAATTTATTTACCCAGCCGACTTCCCCATGTACTGTCAAGCCGATAGGCCAAACTGTCCTTTATTAATTACACTTCTCGGTAATTATCTGAACTTTTCCTGATCTTTCTTCCTACCGTCTACAATCTATTGCACGGCGGTTTTATTACATTCACCTCTGTGACGGGCTCGGAAAGTAGTCCGTCCGGAGTAATGCGATTTTATATCATATGATCATAACATTCAAAATGGCGACGACCATTATAATATCAATAAAGTTCCGGACATACAGGTTGTCGTGAAGACGCAACGGGACCTGTAAATACACTCTGACTTTAAGCATGATGATTGACCAAACCTACGATTTCATTGTTCAACTAAAGACTTCATCAACTAAATGCATAAGGTGGGGACAGTGGCCTAGTGGTAGGATGCTGGTCTAGGGATCGGAAGGTCCATGGTTCGAATCCCGCTCGGGGCACTGCATTTTTCTGAGCAAAAAATTAATCCCACGCTTGCTCCTCTCCATCCAGGTGTATAAATTGGTACCTGTGAGGGAAATAAGCCAATGTGCCGTGGCTGCCTTGTGCGCCATATGTAAACGGACGACTTAAATCCCAGTGATTAATGTCGCAGTCGGCTGAAGATGCATAAGTTATCGAAGCAGTCTATAAACCGCACCTTTAACCTGTTAAGTTAAATGCTCTTGAATAAGTCCGAAAGCGGTGGTCTATGTGTGACGCGACGAGTGAAAAGATGTGTAACTGCCTCTTCAACTAATAACACAGTGACTTTTGAACGATAGCATGTCATTCCAATGCAGAACAGGTCAAGGTTATTATCATATGTTCATGTAATGCTTTTTAAAGTAATTTTAATGCATTAAGCCGTATCGTTTTCTGTGTGTTTTATAAATCAATGTCTTTAATCACCAAATGTTGTATATTTTACATGCATTGGGCCATACAAATTGGATTCTTTTTTTAGCGCCCACATGACTTTTTAAAATTAAGAATCAGACAGACATAAATAAACGATGAGTCTATCAAAAATTGTTTTTCTGTATAACAAATCTTTTAATTAATGTGGTAAAATAAATAGTAAGTGATTATTGTATACATGCAATCCTAAACATTGTTCTTATCACATTGCTTTGTTACGTACATGAAGTAACTAAACTGTAATATGACTAGCAACACACTGCTTTGAAGATCAAAGCGCTGAAGGCACTGAATTTGTTCGCTGTTGTATAATCTTAGACGCAACTCAGTTTTCAAAATTATGTTAAAGCTTTTTATATCGCAAGTTTGAAATGACCACAACCCATTCAAATTTATAAAGAGTGTGTCTTAAAACACAGGTCGATGTGTTGTGTTTTTTTCAAATCATTGATACAGCTAATCAGTTTGCACAGGCTAATCTTATTTGACATGCATTAAGCCCCGTTTTCCCTGAAAGCAGCTAATATGTACAGTTTTCAATGATAAACACTAGACTGGCCAACGTTGTCTATAAAGCTGTTAAATACGCGCTATGTAGAATACCAGTGAGAACAGGTAGATGCAGTGGTTAGAGCAGACGAATTTTACAGGAGTTATCCACACAGGCAGTCATGGGTTACGGGCCCTTCCGTAGCTAACGCATACTGATTTGCAAAACTGCGTCTTCATTATTTGTGAGCTTTGCTCACAAATAAAAACCATCTCGTACAATAATGTCTTACATCAGTCTTAATTCAATATGATATGGATAAGGGTGTTTAATTTAAACAAATATACTTTTTACATCACAGATTATTTAAGATCTACAATTATTGGGCATATATTTTGTAAGTTAATCCTAAAAGGGCAATGAAACAATATAAGAAGGTAGTATTTTAGACAAAACAACCAATTCACAATGTTCCAATCTATTGTCACGTAATTCGAAGGGATGACAAAGTCATCAAAATATTCCAATAAATAAGATACATTCAGTAACTTTCGACATCGATACAATTGAAGTACATTAACTAAATTTACGGCGGGCGGCCAGACCTTTTCGGGCCTGCCCCGCGATTCACAAGCTAACTTCAAAATGCGCTGAACTGAAGTACATAAAAACATGGCCCTTTTTATAGTTTATACCACAAATCTACGTTGATACTAAATAACACTTTGCTACACACTACATATGTATAATATCCTGTTATAAATAATATTACATAAAAACTGTATATAAAGACTGTCGTCACCTTTATTGTTATAATGTATAAATAAATAAATGGTTGGTGACTTTAACAGGTGATTTTAACATTTTATAAATAAATTTAATTCTGTTATTTAATACAAGTCGAAACTCAACTATGAAAGGCTTATGCAACCTTAATGGTTTTTGTTTTTAGTGAAGTATAATTTTGTTACATTTTCCCCTCATAGACATCTGTTCTCTTAAGCATATGTTTACTTTCGTCATTCGATACTGCCCTACTTATCTTGTATTCTTATGATAGAAGTTAACTATTATGCTACACTATGCAGTTATTGATAATCAGAAGAAAAATCATCATTCTAAACGCTGGATATTGTCAGTGTTTATATTAATACAAAGCAGCAGTCTATTGGATCTATTTAAGTACAGACTTACTTCAAAGTGCGCTAGATTGTTGTAAAACCTACTTACTTGTGGGTACAAATTTAGTTAAATTCCTTTCAAATTCACATACCGTATAAATTCTTATTATTTTAATGAATCTTTCACTGTTTGGTGCAATCAGACGGCCGTATTTGTGCCGAAGGTGTTAATAAGTTTTTCCAAAGTAGTTCAGACCTGGATAATACCTATTAACCAAACATGAGTACGCGTTTTTGTATAGAATAGCGCTGGTGTTGACGTCATATGGGTCACTGTACGTATTTTTCATACACTTTAAATCACAATTTTCCGCTTGATAAAAAGCAGACATGATAATTTCAGTCTCCCTTGTAAAACGTTGAAGCGTTCAAATTTGAAAAAGTGAATAAGTCGTAATGCATTTATGAACATATTATGTATAACTGTACTTATTTGAACCATTTTCAGTCATGATCTATAGAAGAAGAATGATCAAGTCAACATGCTGAAATATTTTGACTTAAAACAGAAACCAACAGGTCCGTTTGAAAAATGTCCAAGAGACTTTTACTACTAAGTACTAATCATTATAGTTAGACCATACTACAATCAGATTAGTCATTTGGTCACATTCTAAACATGTATTTAAAGTTTTGAAATTGTAAACACTGCTCGTCCAGTATACAACTAGCAACATTGCAATAAGGGCCCCTTATTTGTTTGTTAAATACAATATAACTTGCCGTCTTCTGTCTGTAAATACACGTTTGCTGTTGAAGCGATGCATTAAGTCACTCAATGTGTACATTTGTTTACATTAGCGAATTGAGAGTAATGATATCGTTTGTGTAAATTAGCAATAGAATAGTTCCAAAAAGATCCATACAAATTACCGGGTATTAGCCCGATGTATCGTAAATGAAACATTTACATTTCATTGTTGAATGTTTTCGATCCGAAATTTCCAATTTAATATTCTTTGAATGCGTTTGTTCGGTTTGAACAAGATTCTTGTTCTAATGGCTGCTGAGACCGTTGCAGAGGTATAAGTGAGAGCAAGGAACGACAACTCTGCATGGAGATTATACCGTCTAGTGTATCATGGGTATTTAACCAGCCACTGTTTCTATTAAATCAGTAAAGACAGTCCACGATAGACCACTGAACAGGCTTTTGTTGTTGTCACGGGGCGGCCACCCGTTAAGCCGCCACTTTTATCTATTATCTACTTTTATTTTATTATTTACTTACAGCTTTCAATCAGAGTCCAGTTGCATTGCCAAAATTAATACAAATCAACAACTTTGGCATGCAGATGTAGCTTAGACATAGTTCTATCCAATAACAATAACAACTTTTAGCATAAAGCATTGAAAATTCTATTTTGAAAAACTTAAACACTAAAAAAGTGTCTCTTTTTTACTCGGCCGAGAAGTCGCAACACGGCGTATACCTACATTCACGCCGTAAACATGTGTCTAGAATGCATATGTGGTCCTTTCCACGCATGCAGTTGATAAATAAACCGATATTTTGCCAGCTTACTATGTAATCGTATGCGAAGAATGCAAAAGATCTATAATTTCAACTAATTTTCGAATTGGATTTTACGTTTTAACCGGAGGCGACCATAACTTGTTACATGACATAAAGCCTACACAACTTATAATACGTTTGTTCTCATTGGGTAATAATTTGAAGTACGAGACCGGTAAGTAATAAGGTATGATACTGAATGCCGGGCTTAAGCATGTCTTGTAAATATTGACACGTGTTTTTCTATTCCCAACGCATTACCAAGTATCACCAAAGGTACTTAAATGTCATGTGAAGAATAAATTATTTTAATCATACTTTTACAACACCAAAAAACATTTTTAAACGTTCACAACAGAAACTGACAATGAGCAATAATATATTAAAAAACCTGATTAGCTAGCGTATGAATTATTGATTGTCTTTTGCATGAAAGTAAGCATCATCCCGTTTTGTGATATCTGTTTTCTCCGCTATGATTATTTCCAGACAGGGAACCAGTACTAGCTTTTGCTTGGCGTAGAGTTACAATAGCCAATGAAACGATGTTTTGCAAATCGTCTCTAGATGATCTTAATGGCTGTATAGATAACCAAAATTAAAAAAATCACATTTTATGCAAAATTTAATTTAATCCGACATTTTCGACAGGCAGAAATCAAGAAATTTTAATTTGTATGTACTTTTCACCTATTGCAATGTTGTGTGGTGTGTGCTTATTCGTTTTAGACACATGTTTAGGGCGTGAATGTAGCGTTTCGCCGTTTTGCGACTTCTCGGTCGAGTAAACAAAAATGAAAATTTAATTTCACAAAATAAGATTTTCAGTGCCTTGTGCTAAAAGTTGTTATTGTTTACTGATGCAGCTATGTCCTAGCTACGTCTACATGACATAGTGGTTAATTTGTATTATTATTCTGCAACCGGAATTTGATTGATAGCTGTTAGAAAAAAAATTGAGTTGAATTGTATTTTCGGTCTAAATACACTTTATTATACTATTCCAACACCGTTCAAGCCCCTATGGCTGGAAAGTGAGCGGCATTTAAAAATTAAACAAAAGTAATTAAAGGGTATAACACGGCGAAAAATACCTGTTTCGGCACGGACTTCGCCATTTTGA
Source organism: Dreissena polymorpha (assembly GCF_020536995.1). Lineage (NCBI taxonomy): Eukaryota > Metazoa > Mollusca > Bivalvia > Myida > Dreissenidae > Dreissena > Dreissena polymorpha. The sequence goes on along the minus strand of NC_068365.1, from coordinate 9,340,465 downwards.
TCGTCACGTGATGACCTCCTCTGGAACGACGGTCCGCAACGTTCGGATTTCGTTCAATGTATTTACGTATTCTGTCGAAAGACTTTTTTTCAAAAAGAGTCAGTGTGTCAAAATAAATGTTAAATAAACGAAAGAAGTTATTTATTTACTCTAAGCAAATGGAGATGCCATTAGTGTAACTTATTTTCTTTTGTATGTACTTGTCTTGAAAAAATGCTTACCAACATAAACATAAATTCACCGATAAAACGATGCATAAGTTATTTGAAGGATGACAATTCTAAATGAAATATTCAATATGGCCTATTTAGTTAAACGAATATGGTTTGTTCAATAAAAAAGATCATAGTCAAGTTGAGAATCGAATGTAGATTTGAAGTAAGAATCGCACGTGTCCGTTTGAAATTTCACATTTGAGGTATGCTTATTGTAGTAATTATAATGGTTCTCATTAAGTGTTTCCAACCCGTGAACAGTGCTCACTTAGAATACCATTGACACATATATGCGACAAATTTTGAGCAGTTTTGGAATTCTCAGATATAATTTGCTGAGAATTAAAATGCATGTCAGAATGCTTCCCAAAAAGTCAATTTGGTCGGTAAAGTCAAGAACTTTTGGTTAAAATGCGTAAAAGGTAACAAACTGTCATCGGCATTGAAAATAATAGGCTCGCCACATACGAGGTTTCATTTATTGATCTCATCCATATAGCTGTCCATATCAGATATCTTAAACGCACACAACAAACGTTTGGTTTCGGAATTTTGCTGGGATGATGCCAAAGCGTATAATTTAAAAATATGAATAACCTTTCTGAAGTTAAAAGCCAATACAATGTCCACCATAGCAATTAAATAACTAGCTTGATGCGCTCATTTCAGTTAACACTTAATGAAGTGTATAACGAAGTGTATTCGATAAATAAAATATTTAGCCTCAGATTAAACTTGAAGATTTGTTATAACTGTTTTACTGTAACTTATCATCGTCGTATGGCGGTTCATGATTTCGGTATTTTCATTAATAAACTGATAAAGTTTATATACCGTAGATCTTTTGTATATTTTAATTAAGCGTTACCATTCTAGCTCAGTGTGTTTTGTCCGGATTGTGAGTCAGGTGTTCGTGAATTATTGTTTATTTAACTCAATTTGTCTCGTCCGAAATATCGTCATGTGTTTTAAATGTATGAGATGGCAAGTTTAGTTTTTTCGTCCGAACTGCCCTTCAGAATATTACCCAGATGCCTCAGTTTGTTTAGTCCGGACATTCAATCAGGTGTTATTGACTTAAGACTCGTATAGCTCAGATTGTTTTGCTCTGTGCGTTTAATTCGGACTGTAAGTCTAATGTTCGTGAGTTCGAATACTAATGCGGTCATGCATTTAAGGCGAGTATTTAATAATGATATGATAAAGACACAGTGGTTGTATTTTGTGATAAAAGATTGCTAAACTGTAAACATAACAGCGATGCGTATTATTGCTGAACTATAAATTGTACCTCAATGTATATAAATTATATTTTTTCAATCGGGGTGTTTCAATTTGATCTCAGATACCATGACACTGTAAATTGAAAGCATTTGATAATAAATTAATTAAAACCATGCTGTTAAATTAATTTTCGTTTATCACTTCGTTGAATAAGAAATTAGGACATATGATAGGCATACAAAGTTAAGTTATGCAAAAACTGCATTCTATGGAATAAAATATATTTTTTAAATGGGCGTTTTCCCCCTGATTTTCCGTGTATTCACATGATCATTGTTTGCTATATTGCACATCTTGATCTATACTAAAATAATATATAATAATGTGTTATCTGGCAAGTATTCACATTGAACACCTCTGGTAGCAGACGAATTGATTTATTTGTCGCTCATATTCGATCACTCTAAACAAATTTAATAGTTGCGATGTATTTCCCATATTGCAATTCTTCGCATGGTTTACAAAATTGCACACATACGGTTGAGATAGATATAACGTGGGCGTTTATCTATATACAATTAAACACATGAGACATAACTTTTAGATCACCCAGCAGCTATTATTAACTATTATGTTAGAGAACCCAATAGTTTATCATTCGCAACTGACTTGAAAACTGAATATGAGCATGTAGTTACTTTGTGCTACATGTATTTACCTCATGCACAATGAACAATAAACCACAAAACATGATGACTAAAGCGACAGAGCCTCATTTATGTTCCCGTTCTGATGTTTCATAAGGAAATAATGTAGGTCACGGCTTTACATATTGTTTGAAAACAATTACCTTCTAACAATTTTATCGAGACGGGATTCATGCTTGTTTCAGTGTTATGTTTACTTTGAAATTCAGGGAGGGAGTGCCGATGACATCTCTAACTATTATAAATATATAAATAGGTTAAATGTGTTTGGGAAAACACATTTAATTAGAAGGGCCTTGCCAAACAATAAACAAACGAAAGTTCTCTTGTAAGACTATAAAACTCTTATTTTTTGTCCTTACGCTTGCTTCCACACAGATAACATGTCTGTGCAGATAACATTAAATTTTTATTTGAAATGTTGTGTAAATAGGTTGTCATGTGGGAAGCTTTTTTTTGCCTACATCTAGACCTGTTAAAATTAGGTAAGATTAGGTTGATAAGAATATTGCATAAACGTCATTCTTAATTGTTCCATTAATTATACGAGATTGAAGGTTTATATTAACAATGGATGTTAACCTCCGGGTTATAGTATCTTAAACATTGTAATATATTAAAGATGAACATTTTAATTCATGAACTAATTTCATGATTCCGTTTTATATATGCATTCGATACATGTAAACTGAATTTCTCTTAAACATTACATCGACTGATGGATATTTTTCTACAATATTAAGTTTTCTTAAATTGTTATTTGTCACTAGACAGGGTCGTAAGGGGTTTACAGATGTTTACCTCCTCGGAAAATGAGACAATGTGACATTATACAGCGCTCTTTGTTTACATATTAAGAAGTGTTTTTTAAGTGTCTTACAAGTGCCGTTTATGCTTCATCTAAAATGTGATTGTTTGGGTTCGACCTTTCTTATTTCTGTTATTTCATTTTGTATAATGCGAATCCATTTGTTAAAAGTAATCACGTGAACAAATGACACTTGTTGAAAATTACTGTGTATACTATACAACTTAGCAATCATAGTTTCCGAGCGCAATTATACATGCAGGTAATTAAATAAACGTGTTACTTGTTAGAAATGCGAACGGCAACTCACCAAATACCTACACTAGAATCATTATTTCGAGTTGCCCTCTTTTATGATTTTTAAATGAACGCATATTTCAGCTACATGTGTTCTACATTCCCAATACATAGATAACAAGTTTAGTTTTTTGTGAAAGATCGGTATCTCAAACCCGTCATAAATGAGCAATTGAAAGACAGCGTTATATATCTTCCTTATCAAAGGTAGTATCATGCTTGAATTAAAATTCGACGGTATGTCATCAAGTAGGTTTGAAAGAGAGTAACAACGGTTCCAGCATTACATATTTCGGTATACGGGGAAATATCTTGTTCGTAATAAATTGTTTTATATATGCCTTTCGAAATAAGCTTTGAACCATCGTTATATCGCCACCCCGATCCATTCTAAGTCGTCAAATGTATATTCGTGCTCTTGACAGGGATTCAAGTTAGCGATGTGATGCTTTGTCAAAGTTCATTTTGACCGGTTTAAGATATCCGTTTCTGGGAAACAAGAGTTTTAACTGTATACCTATTTCACGTAGGAAACCTTGGTACTGACTGTCTAAATGACTCGGCGTCCCATGTCGTCTAATTGTTTTTTGCGCACGTGACGGGGATTAGGGTGTCGATAAAACGTTGTTTAAAGCGCATTTCAGAGTGCCTTGAGATAATATTTCTTGCAAACAATACTATCCTATGTTATGTTGAACACCTGGAACTATCTATATATCTGACTAGGTAACAAGCCGCCTTACTTCGTATAAGTGCGTCTGACAGGGAGTAAGCCAGTAAGGTATCCTATCAAATGCAATTTTTAAAGCAGATTTCTGACTCTAGGGGTACCCATATCTGATTTAAAAGATGTATTATATAGATACCGACTTATGTCTCGTTGGAAACCGTCGTACTTTTTATCCCGTTACAACCTGACATGATGTCTAATTTATATTCGTGCACGTAACAGGAGATCAGCTACTCAATAAACGTGGTGTTCATGCACATATCTGACGAATTTAAGACACCCAATTTTGACAAACAAGAGATTTCCTCGTATAACAACTTCGTATATCACCATGACAGGCGTCGTGGATGGGACGTGGGGTCAGGATGTCGATTTAACGCTGATAAATGCTCAATTCTGTGGATATTTATGTACCTATGTTTTGAGAAGCAATAGTTTTTCCATTTTTGTTACTTTGGAATCCCTCAGTCATTTATATCGCCCTCGGTAGGTAACAAACCGACCTATTTATCAAAGTTTACGTGGCAAATTATAACAATGCATGTATATTAAAAGCTTATTTCCGTCGATTGCTATATACGTTTATAATATGGTGTCTAATAAGACATAATAGGTCATAAATCTATTAAATCTTCTTTATCTGATAGGATATTTCAAAAGCCTTCTAGGTCTGCTACATCTGCTTAATACGCTTAGTTTACCCACTTTTCACATAAATCCATTCCGTATGTTTTTAAACGTATACGGCACATTGATCGATTCTGCCAATATACATGCATTGATTACTTTAACCGATATTGGTATTTAAATATGCAACGAAATTGGTTCCTTTGGTAGTCCCCATTTTGTACTCTTATTAAAACCTTTCTGCTCAGTATAAGTTTGTCGTCTTGGTATCATCATAGTGTCGCGTATAAATCATGCAGCACAATGTATGCATCTTAATTGAAGAGAATGACAAGAAACGGTATATTTGCATTTATTTATGTCAATAATGCATATAAGCGATGTTTTTGAGAATATGAATACAAATACAAAACAAAAAATGCGGGTCCACATTAAAGAAGACAAAATAAATGTGCACACCGATTTATCAAGTCTATAGCAATTATATAATTCTATAATTCTAGTCATGAATTCTAAAATTGCACATTGAAATTAAGATATTGATAACAATATTGGCGGTTTATATTAAATCCGATAATATCACCCACACAAGCAACGGTAGGGATTCGATATTTACATTTTGGTAATTAGTACAACTAACAGAATATGTTTGCTTAAGGAATGTGTGTGTGAGAGAGAGCGCGATGACATTTTTTTGCTGACACATAATATTTGAAAAAGATCAATCAACTGTAAATTAAAATGTATATGCTTATAATGCACACAGGTGTATATACAGATACATAAATATGTGATCGTAGGCAATACACTATGGACACAATGCCACTGGACGCACCTAATGATAAAAGTGAAGTTCTAATCAATACAATTGCCCCTTTGGCACCTACATCTCTTGAAGGGACTGTCCAACAGATTATGGCATGTATTAAAGCTTGTCATTAAATTCTTTATATTGATAAATTTAAACATTTAAACTAAAAATCTCCAGTAAAAAATAAGAATACAAATTAAAAAAAAGAAGAAAAAACTTTAACCTCCACAAGCTCGAACCACTGACACCTAGAGTCATGGAGTTATGGAGTAAAATGTCTCCCGACTTTACCACTCGACCGTCCACCCTCACGGCTAATACGGAGGTATTTTATAGCTATATAAGCAATCCTCGTAGTTCCCAAAAATATCGATTCGCGTCGAACGACGCTTTTGACTATTGGACAGTCCCTTTAACACATTATTGTATGGAGATGAAAGTATTGACTTTGAGAAAAACACTCGTATTTTTGATACAGTTCATAAGTATATTAAGCATAGAAAACGCTTTGATACCTAGTTATCTGTCACATCAAACACATCAGATTAAAATACAACAAACCTTACAAAAAGCATTTTTTCAAACATCTGTGTTCCACACTATATCGGTACGTTTGATTAGCTTCCTTTGTCCGATCCCGGTCTCAATGTCTTGTTTCGCTACTTCTAATTGTTTTACAAAATGTTTCTTTTATTTTTATTTTTCCTTCTTTATAACAAGTTTCCTTCTTTTGTTTAAAATGTCTTATTGTATGTTTACTAAAACATTATAGCCACCCACTGAATCGTAAAGTTACAATCCTGCAAAAAATATGTACGGAGAAGAACTATACAAGACTTGGTCTTTCGTTCTTATCCATTTTCGGAACATGTAAATCAAATGTAACTATGTATGCATACTGTGTATATAATATGATTGTTCTTGAAATAAAATATGTTTAAACTAAACTAAATAACATTTGTAAATGGATTGTCATTTTGCAAGTGACTTAAGGTATAAACATGAATTGTTCCTTTACATCATGAAAACAAACAAACGTCACAATAAATCGAGTGCAAAGTCATACATATTACTGTGGCCATAGTCGACTTGTAATTAACGATGGGTGTCATTTTAAGAGTCATTTACTGTGGCCATAGTCGACTTTCAGAAATGAACGATGGTGCGATTTTCAGTGTTATTTACTGTGGCCATATTCGACCTTTAGTAAAGACTTTAGACTATTTATAGTCAAGAACAATAATTCGATTTTAAAATAATCTTTAGTGGTAAAGGATGAGGTGTGCTAACGAATGCAATTTGAAATATTATTTTCTCACGCCGTGGCTAGACTTCTAGAAGGAAAGAACTGAAAAATTAGACTATTTGTTTTAAATGAATTAGTCCGTCGGTACCGTACATATTACGAACAAACGTATTCGCTTTTAAATGTAACTTAAATCTTTTGAACATCATGCACAAACTATTTAGCGTTGAACTGTTTTGCTGAATAAAAAAAAATGTTGCGTAATTTGGTGTTTTCACTGCCTTTTTGCAGACAATGGAAAAGAGACATTTCAGACAATGAAAAAGAGACGTTCCCGACCTTTACAGCCTAGTCTAATGCCTGGTATATTTCTTCATTATTATTTTGGTAAATCTCGAAAGCTGTTTCATTTCTGCTATTGATGTCGGCGTAATGATTTCATTAAACGTCATGTGCCTTTCTATTAGGTTTCCCATATATCGATGCCGTTCGTTATAAAAATATGGGCATGTCATTAAAAAGTGTTTTTCCGTAGCTATTTCGTTTTGTGTGACATAGGTTGCAAAGGCGTGCATGGAATGGCGTGCCTTCATAGCGGCCTGTTTCTACAGGAAGAAAGTGATTGGCAGTACGGAATTTGAAGATATTTTGGGACTCATCCGGGTGAATTTTGATCAGGTATGGCTCAAACTCATGGTTTCTTTTAAAACTGCTGTATATGCGCCCTTTGTTGCTTATTTGTAATTCAGCATTCCACGATTGCTTAAATTGATCAATAAGTGTTTGTTTGATTTGTATGTGGATGTTGTTTTGTGTAATTTGTGTTTGGTTTTGCCAGATGTCTGGTCTTCCAACAGATGTTAGGATTTCTTTTATCTTATGTATCCATTTGAAGTTTAGATTTGGTTGTGAAAGCATGTATTTATAAATAAGAAGAGATATTTTGCTTTCTTTGCCTGTGATGAGTCTATTCCAGAAAGAGATCATTTTTGTGTTTACATAAATGCTTAAAGGGTAGCGACCTAGTTCACCATATAGAAAGTTGATTGGTGTGGATCGACGGGCTTTAGTTATTTTTCTCATAAAATCTTTGTGAACTTGTTCCAATATTTCTAGGTTTTCATATCCAAATATTTCTGAGCCATAAGTAAGTATAGGTAGGACAGTATGATCAAAAAGTTTAATAGCTAGGTCAATGGGTAGATTTGCATTGTTAACACGATTCCAGAGTAGGTGCATGGCTTTTGAGGCTTGTTCTTTAACATGTTTGCGCGCGATTAAAAAAGAACCATTACTTGTGAATGTAACGCCAAGATAATGATAAGTGCTTGTAATTTCAAGTTGATTATTGCCACATTTAAAATTAAAGTTTCTGTTTGTCTTGCACCGAAAATTACAACTTTTGTTTTTGCAATATTTACATTGAGGTACCAGTTTTAGCAATAATTATGAAATGTGTTGAGACTGTTTTGCAGGTCAGATGCACTATTCGCGACATCTGCATACAACAGGACCAGAAGCTTAAGCCACGATATTGCAGTATCTGGGTTGATAAGTTCAACCCCAACGGATCCATTTATATGCAGGTATGAGTGAAGGTCATTTAAGAAAAGTGAGAATAGGACTGGGGATAGATTTTCTCCTCGTCTGACACCTATTTCTGACAAGAAGTACTGGGAGCATTCTCCATTAAAGGAAATGCATGATTTTATGTTTCTGTACATGTTTAAAAGGACTCGAACAAAGTTACCATTAATTTGTGTGCCAAGTATTTTGTGCCAGAGACCAGCTCTCCAAACTTTATCGAACGCCTGAGAAGAATCGATGAAGGCGCAGAAGAGTTTTTGTTTGCGTTTTTTAAGAATCTCTATTAATGCATGGAGGGTAAAGATATGGTCTACACAAGAGTAACCCTTACGGAAGCCAGCTTGATTTTCTTCTAATAGATTGTTTAATTCAAGAAAAGTGTTAAGTCTTTGGTTTAGGACTGAGGTAAATAGTTTACCCATACAGCAAAGGAGTGTTATGGGCCTATAATTGCTTGGTTCACCTGGACTCCCTTTGTTTTTAAATATAGGGATGATAGTGCCTTCGAGCCATGATAGTGGGATAATCCCTGTTTGTAATACACAGTTAAACAATTTTATGTAAAATGGGAGCAGGAAGTCTTTTGTTGATTTTATATATTCATTTAATATATGGTCAGAAGGGCTAGGGGCTTTTGAGTTTTGTAGTTTAAGTATACATCGGCTTATTTCTTCCTGGCTTATTTCCATATTTAACCAGGTTTTCCGAAGGAAAAAACTGGTTATTAGATTGGCGAATGCGGGCGGGCTGGCTGGCTGGCTGGCGGGCTGGCGGGCGGGCGGAACAAGCTTTTCCGGGCCATAACTATGTCGTTCATTGTCAGATTTTAAAATCATTTGGCACATTTGTTCACCATCATTGGACGGTGTGTCGCGCGAAATAATTACGTCGATATCTCCAAGGTCAAGGTCACACTTTGAGTTCAAAGGTCAAAAATGGCCATAAATGAGCTGGTCCTGGCCATAACTATGTCATTCATTGTGAGATTTTAAAATCATTTGGCACATTTGTTCACCATCATGGGACGGTGTGTCGCACGAAAGAATCACGTCAATATCTCCAATGTCAAGGTCGCCACGACTAAAAATAGATTTTTTTTAAAACAAACTTACAAAGGGGGTTAATTTTGTTTGTTCATTTCAAAAGTTCAGTTTGAGTTTTCTCCCTTTATCAGATTTTTTTTCACAATGAAAACCTGGTTTTGTGACAATTTTGTCCCTTGTTAAGACATCATTTGTGTCAGGTATATGTTGTATATCATTGTTGAAACGATTATCTTCGATTGCATTTGCATTTATTTCTTTGAAGTGTTTGTAAAAGGATTCTATTGGTGGAGAGCTGGTTTCTTTTGTTTTTGGTTTGAGACTCCTAAGGAACTTCCAATATTTTTTGGTGTTTTTATCATTAATTGCACGTAATTTAGCACTGGCGCATAATTTATCTCTATTTACATAAAATTTGATTGTCCATTTATAATGATTGCTGGCATGTTTCAAAGATAATTTATTATCTGGATTTTTAATAGAATTGTACTTTGATTTTGCTTCATGGTATTGTTTCCTTGCTTGGTGACATTTTGGGCCAAACCACGATTTATTGTTGGGGTAATTGCTTTTATAATTTTGTTTTTGGTTTGTGAATGTTTCTGAGCAGGCGTTTTCGAAGATTGTTTGCAATTCATGTGTGATATAGTCTAATGTTTCCTGTGCCTGAGGGTATGTATTTAGGCTGAGATGTAATTCCTCTAATTGTTGTTTATTTATGTTGACTATAAATTGGTCTTTTTGATCTTGTTGCCAGGCAGGGCGGTTAGTATTTTGTTTATTTAATGTTTTTTTACTTTCAGGTTGTACAGTAGAGATGTCCCATGATAGCACATTGTGACCATCTGAAAATAAAGGGTCAGTTTCTATAATTTCAAAATCTGTGATGAAGTTAAAGCACTTGGCACTTGCCAATACATAATCAATGACGGATTTGTCCCTGAAAGTAAAAGCACCAGTTATTTCATCTTTAAATAGTCTGCCATTCATGATAAACATATTATTGTTTTTACACATATCGAGTAGTAAGAAACCATGAGTGTTTGTACGTTTGTCTTGAGAATTTCTAATGAGAGGGATAGAAAGGTTTTCAAGTAAAGTATGATTGTACAGGTCGTTTTCGAGTTCTATGTCTATTCCGAAAAGTTCATTAGTATGGTGATCAGGAAGAATGAAGTCTTTTAGTGTCCCTACTCTACTATTGGCATCTCCAGCTATGAAGACATATTTATTGTTATTACAATATGAGGATAGTTCGTCCTCAAGTATGTTAAATTCATCAATAGAGTAAAAACGCGAGTTTTCAGGGGGTATATATATGGAACCTAGTATTAGGTCTTGGTCAAAACCGGTTATTGTGTTGTCAATATTTAGCCATAGAACATAATCTGTGGAATTTGGTAGGACATTTACATGTTGGGAAATACTATCTCTTACATAAACGCCAATGCCTCCAGATTTTCTCTTATATTCTTTAGAACGGTGCTTATGAAAGAATGTAAAATTTGGAATATCCAGAATGTCTGTTTCGTTAGCATGGGTTTCAGAGGCACAAAATACATCATAATGTTGTATAAAGTTTCGGAATTCAGGTATAAATAGCCTTTTCTTTAGGCCACTAACGTTTAAGCGACCTAACTTAATGTTACTGTTTTTCAGGTTTGTGGCACAATGTCTTCCCCCGGGGGCCTAGCGAGGTCTCCCCGGGTTAAGCGTGTTTCTGGATCCAGTTGTGTCCCAGGGGCGCTGTATCATCGGTTGAGGCTGCGATGAGCTAAGCTGTTGGGCCGGTTCCTGCTGGTGGTGTGGGAATTCCCTACGAGGTGCGTGTGGGCGAGGATTCCTCCTCCTGGAAGGCGATGGCGACTGTTGTTTCCGCGGGGTCCTGTGCTCAAGAACAGGGGATGGATTTCGCTGGCTTCGATCCTGCGATACAGCTTTGTTTGAGTTGACGGACTGGGCACGAGGAACTCGTGATATTGCTGGCTGTGTGTTTGGTTTGTTTACATTGCTAGCTGAGGCATACTGTGTGTTTGTAAATAAAAGTTTGTGACTTGTTACACGGCTGCCTTGCATGATAGTTTCCCAGTTGGGAAAGGCATCGGCGACAACGCGTCCATCTTGGATTATTTTGGCAGGGTATACGATGCTCACCTTACTGTTCGGGTGTTCTTGTCGTAAGCGCTTGTACTGGGGCCATAATATCTTACGTGCATCGACAATTTCGCATGGGAAGTCTCTGTTTATGTGGAAATGTGTGCCACGGAGCTTTCTGGCGTTCGACAGGATGAATTCTGTGTCACGAAAGTCTAAGCAGTGAATAATGATGGGTCTTGAGGAGCCGTGCCGGAATTTTCCTAGCCTGTGACATCGAGGGATAGGAGGACATGGGTCGATCTCGAGCTTCTCTCTTAGGAAAGTCGATATTTTGTGAAAGCAATTTTCGTCCCTCTCTTCCGGGATGCCACTTATAAGGAGGTTATATCGGCGGTATCTAGATTCGAGATCTACTGACTTATATTCAAGAAGCTTAATTCGCCGATCATGGTCAGACATTGTTGTTTCTATTGAATTAACTTTGATTTGTAAGTTCAGGCAACTGTCAACTTTACTAGATACGCCTTTCATTTCCTGGAACAACATAGATAGCTTATTATCAAGGGAGAGATTCTCGTAGTCCGACAGTGTTTTAGACAGTTCGTACTCACTGTTGCTGCATGTGTTCGCTCGAGGTCGCTTTTTCTCCCTTGCGGCCGTTGACCACGATCCGTCATTTTGACTGAGAGTCTCATTGTCCAGCACATTAAAGTCATTGTTAGTGACGAATTGCGATAGATCGTCCGAGTTTTGTTGCTCCATGTTGTGAAAATTCTTTAACTTATAGTCTAGAACAGTAACATACCAAAATTAAATGTTAATAACATTATTTTTCGTTGTTTTTTTTATTTCTCACACTGCTTGAAAAAAACACGGTTAACCGCTCACTCGACCGGAAGTCAATGTATATTTAGCAATGAATGTATATTTAGCAATGAAATAAATACTGTGTGTTTTGCAAATTTAAAAAGAATGATGCTTAAAATACTAGTATTTACTGCTTAAATGTAAATGACACTTTTAAAACCATCCAAAATGGAATATTAAAAGGAGGTAGATACTTTTTAAATATCAATTTATAAAAAACAATAATACATCTACTCTCTTCTGAAAATTTCACAAAAACAAGTTTTCAAGTATGCAGATATTGTATTTCTTGAAGGACGTAACAGACATAACAGGTATATATATACATTTGATTTTCATATCACCATAACACATATTCACGTGTATTTAACATGTTGCCATAGCAACCATAATAAAGCGATATTAATTGTAAAACTGCTTTTTTCCCTATATTTAATAGATTGTCCTTTAAGATAAAAGTGAATTAATTTAATTCTTTTATAGGGAATATTTCAACCCTTCGTGAACTTAGCCCTTTGAACGTAACAAAATAATGATAAATTATTGTAATGGAGGTTTGTAGTTTACTGGAATATTAATGTTTCTAAACACTGTAAAGGGCTGTTTGGTAAAACTAATTGTAATATATTTTAATTGTATTATAAAATGCGTTTACGATAACATATTACTGACATATTGTGGTTAATTGCTATTTGAATAAAATTTACAGACATAGTATATTAAACACTTAAATGTGGAAAACGTACTTTGTTTAAGAAAATATTATCAACTTATGGGATGCATGTAAAATGTGCCATAAAAATTTAAGCACACGCATAGTATTGATTAACTGTTAGATAAAGATTTATAACAAAATTTGAACAGATTTGTTAGATAAATGTATCAACAATATTGATCGGCTATTTGATTTCCGTATTAAAATTTTTTACAACTTCTCAGATTGTAAAAACACTAATGCAACTGACAGTTATTTATTCAAATACAATATTTTAATAAATAAAACACCGAAATATGTCTTGGAAATTGTGGATGAACGGTTTTTGTCATTAGTCATATAAAGAAAATAAGCAGATATTTTAAATATGCATGCCTTAATAAAAGTTTTACAAACAACTTTTGAAAATAAGCGGCAAATGTTTTAGCAAAATAATGGGTTCGGTTGGACTATACTCGATATACTTGTGCACAAACAAATCACCTTAACAACACTGCGATGTTTAAAATACAAAAATATTTTGCGTCTTACCGCTTACAGATGTAATCTTAAAAAATCACACTTATGCGACCTTTGCAATAAATACCATGGAGGCATTGAATATAGCACGTAAAGCTCCATAAACCATATCAGGATAAACATTTAAGTTTTTATCTATTTTTTAAGAACAGAATATCAAATATTGACATAAGTTATCAAATCTTGGATCGACGCTTTGAAACGATAAATACAAAGCATTCGGGGTTTAAATCGGTTTAAGGGCTAGCCGAACTTTACACTTACTTCATAATTTATCATAACCCAAATGCGCATGTATAACGGTTTTATTTATATGTACCTATGAAGACAGAAAATGAAAACATTAATGCCAGAACGCGACGAGCAATAAGTAAATTTCACAAGTAATGTTAGCGCAGTTATGTCGTAAGTAATAAACTATTAAAAAGATCAATAAATAACAAGAAAATAAGGTCCATCTATCAAACATATAGAACGGTATACTAACACGATAATGCCATTATAGTAGAGTTTTGTTGTAAATGGATATGGTCTGGTCATCTAGAAAATGATATCATCTCAACTATTGTCAAAAATCATCATGTACATGTATCTAACGAAATAGTCTACACTTGGCATAAAACATAAGCATCACAGCAATGATTTAAATAAAATTGTCATATCGCTATTAAAGCGGGTATATACGATCTTGTCAAATATTTAGTAATAAATATAAAATGTGTAAAAACTGATTATACATATATTTCAATATAAACTAAAATAAAAGTTAAGAAGAACATGTGTCGAAAAATGCTAAATAAGCCAGATATTTAATTCTCAAATCGAAAAAGGCTGTACAGCCGAATTCGCCAGCATGTATATCATGCATGTACGATGTGAATCTAAATTAAGTTTAACGGTTCATTTGAAATTCCTGCAGCGATATCGATTCATACGACACATGAACACTTACAAAAAAGACGAATGCATCGGTTATTGTAGGAAAATAATTACGAATTATCTTCGTCACAATCGGCTCGGGGCGCTAATTTGTATTTGCTGTATTTTATGAAATTCGTCTTAAATGTATCATTTTTCTTGCAAATTGTGTGTTATTATAACATATTTGTATCAATATTTTACAATTTAGCACATATAAAAATCGTATATACCCGCTTTAAAGTCTAGTCTTAAAATCGGGTCTAAAAAAAGATCAACTCGAACGGTTTAAAGTAACAACTACTTTTGTTTCGCAGTGACATACATTTATAGACAGACACATTTTGGGAGATAACACAAAAATGATAGAACTTTAATTACTAGACCTAGCTCTTATGTTCACAGGAATCTCAAGTCAAATATGTAAACTTGTTCGACTTTTGTAGAGCTCAGAAAATGAATATGTATGTTTAATGTATGTTTGGTATTGATTTTTTCATATTTGCGAGTACAATGCAGTAATGAAGAGATACACCGAATTTGATATTTATATATTGATTTATGTATTACTTCTAAAATTAATTTATTTTCGACAAACTGTAAATTACAAGTTACTTAAAATTTACATTAATGTATGATGTTTTTTCATTGTTTATTGTGTTAAAATATTACGTTAAATTGCTATCGCATTCATTGTTACTATTTTAAGAGAAGCGTTGATATTTAAATAAGTATGTAAAAAAACAGAGAAGCATTCTTGATCATAATCCGAGGCCTTATTCCCACAGAGTTACACGTACATATAAAACGAAAATATCTTGAAAAAAAATAGTCGTGCAATATGAGTTACATGAAGTCTGATGCGACCAGATCGAGCATATTTTGACTATTCGTGGCAAGCAAAATGAGTTTTGGAAATATTCATTGATGCGTAATTTTTAACAAGCCAGCGATTTTTACTGAAAGGATGTACTATTCAAAGAAATGTTGTAAACATGCCTCTTACAATAAAATCAATCATATACTCGATCCTGATCTAAACGTCGAAAATGATAATCATACACTGAACACGCTTATTGATAGCGACGAAATAGCTAAAGCACTGAACGTTATAAAGTTAAGCCGGTCTCACGGGATAATATCCATAATATGTTTGTTTTTTCATATTATAAGAGGTCGTGATGATTTTTAATCGACACCATCGAGGCTGTCTGCATTGGTTTTCTGTAAACAAAACAAATGTACGTGTCAGATGGCAATTAAAACAGGAAGTATACTCAAACCCGGTATTCTCGCGGGTCGGATATTCTCGCGGTATTGCATTTAGCTTACTTGGTATTTGTTTACAAACAAATATTTGCAACCTTCTTGTAAAATCTGCAAGAAAACATCTTTGGCTGCATTAATCAATCGATTCTTCGTGACAAAAATTATGGTGAACATAATTTAAAGCCGAAATATAATACAAAATCTATTTTAAAATGAAAATCCCCTTTCAAATTCTTCAATTTTTATTTTGTTTGAGGGTGTTTGAGTCGGACATTATTGGCAAACTTCTTTGGGTTTCACACCACTAAATTGATTGTAGCTTTTTATGATATGTCTGATGTATGTTTATTTATGTTTAATTTAATTTCAGTAATCCTATCGTATTTACCGCGGAAATATTCTATGTTATTATAGATGACGGACAGTGGTGTTGTTTTCGTTGTGACTACAGTTAGAATTAAATGTTTTTCATTGTAAAAAGTATTAATGAAATATAGTTATGTCAAATGTGAAAGTATATTGAATTATTTATCCGATATATAAACATGGTGTTTAGACGCGCATGATTATTCTTCCAGTACCGCTAGAATACCGTATTGCATGGTTTACATATATATATTTATTTACAGTAAAATAATATTTCATGCAGACGCAGCTTTATGCATTGTATATTATTGGCTCAGTGCCTCTTTTTATGTGGTTTTAAATACAACCGACGTTTTGGTAAAATATATATACAAATGAAAATAATATATGTATTCTATATACGGAAACTGTTTTGACATATAACATAAGTCTACAATGGTGTATCAAGCCTAAATATTTGTAGTATGTAACGCGCATGTCAAAAAATACATTAATATGTAACAATATACATTTGTAAGAAATTAAATTTTGGTCATGCTCATATTTTATAATTAAAGATAATTAATTAAATTACTTTTCATTTTCCGGTCCAATATTATCACGACTGCTACAAGCGTTGGAAAAGCTATCATTGGAAAAGCATGTCGTGCACTCAATTGATAGCTATCGTAGATGACTTCTTCTTGCGTTGTGCTTTCGATAAGTACACTCTCTGCAAAATCAAGTTATACGGCTCTAAAACAATATTTGATTAATCGTTTTTAACCCCTCCAGCGCCAAATGATATACATAAATTCTTCCAAGCGTCAAAACCATTTTATATCATTCCTAGAAATATGTGTAACGGTAAATACACACATGTACCTTTCTTACATTTCATTATTGTTTTTGAAAATGATGACAAAAATATAATAGATATATTTTCTTATAAATATATCGAGACAGGAAATATATATTTAAAAACGATACACGGCATTACGTTTTAAAATAAGAGTTGAAAACTGAATCATAATCAGTCAAATGAAAACCTACAAAACGCTTAACATTGGCCACGTGTTTATCTTGATTATAAACTGTTAATAATAGTCCATGTCACATATATTTGTTTATATAATGGGTGTATGCCCTCCTTGTTTGTATCAAAAAGAAAAGAAGAAAATACATTAAAAAAAGAAATATTTGCATTTTGCACTTAACCTTGCGAATATGAACGACACACATATGTGCTCATGTAATTGTAGTGTGTTACCCTCAGCATGGCATACTACCTATTCCAGAAGTTTTTAACGAGGCAAATAAACGGCATTTACCTTGAAAACCCTACTGTAATATCAACATACATACACCCGCTTGTATTCATAGCCCATAATGGCTTAAAATGGCCGAATCAAATGGCTAACAAAATACTGGCCAAGTAGTGACATTGCAATTATGCAGACAGGAATACTCTGCGCTTAAAGTACGTGTACACGAAACATAACATTACAGTGGTATAAGCATAGATTAATTTACGTTTCAAAATGTTTTACATCAAAACCGGGAAAGTACGGTGTCATAGAGGTGACATTCACTTCTCTTTTTTTAAATTGCTGTCCTCTTTTTTCTATCTCGTGGCCACGAGTTAGCTATGTCGTGGCCACGAGATAGAAAAAAGAGGAGTGCAAAACTAAATAAAAGCGGCGTGTGCAGAGTGCATTAAACAAAAGAGGAGAGAATATTCGCTCGGGATCTCGAGTAAGTCAGCCAATCAAATCTTGCGTAACATGTGTGAATATTCTGTACGCATATATATAGCTGGTCAAAGCAGGCAAGGCTCTGATATATCATAACATACTACTATTAGTACTACTATTACTACTACTACTACTACTACTACTGCTGTTGTTGTTGTTGTTGCTGCTGTTACTACTTCTACTACTACTACTACTACTACTACTTCTACTACTACTACTACTACTACTACTACTACTACTACTACTACTACTACTACTACTACTACCACTACTACTACTACTATTACTACTATCGCTACTGCTGTTACTGCTCCTCCTCCTTCTCCTCCTCCTACTATTACTACTGCTACTGCTGCTGTTGCTAGTAGTATTAGTAGTAGTAGTAGTAGTAGAAGTAGTAGTAGTAGTAGTAGTGGTAGTAGTAGTAGTAGTAGGAGGAGTAGTAGTAGAAGTAGTAGTAGTAGTAGAAGTAGTAGTAGTAGTAGTAGTAGTAGTAGTAGTAGTAGTAGTAGTAGTAGTAGTAGTAGTAGTAGTAGTAGTAGCAGTAGTAGTAGTCGTCGTCCTCCACTGGTCGTCGTCCGGTCGTAAGTCGGTCGTTTGCCGGTCGTCCATCGGTCGTCCATCGTCCTACCTCCGGTCGTGGTCCGTCGGTCGTCCATCCTGCGTCGTCCGGCGGTCGTCCCTCGTCCAAACATCGGTCTTCCGTTGGTCGTACATCAGTCGTCCGTCGTCCGTCGGTCGTCCGTCGGTCGTCCTTCATTGGTCGGTCGTCGGTCGTCCGTTGGTCGTCCGTCGTCGTCGTCGAAGTGGTAGTCGTAGTAGTTGTAGTAGTTGTAGTAGTAGTAGTAAAAGTAGTAGCAGTAGTAGTAGTAGTAGTAGTATAAGTAGACGCAGTAGTAGTAGGTGTAATAGTAGTAGTAGTAGTAGTAGTAGTAGTAGTAGTAGTAGTAGTAGGAGTAGTAGTAGTAGTAGTAGTAGTAGTAATAGTAGTAGTAGTAGTAGTAGTAGTAGTAGTAGTAGTAGTAGTAGTAGTAGTAGTAGTAGTAGAAGTAGTAGTAGTAGTAGAAGTAGTAGTAGCAGTAGTAGTAGTAGTTGTTGTAGTAGTAGTAGTAGTAGTAGTAGTAGTAGTAGTAGTAGTAGTAGTAGTAGTAGTAGTAGTAGTAGTAGTAGTAGTAGTAGTAGTAGTAGTAGTAACAGCAGCAACAACAACAACAGCAGCAGTAGTAGTAGCAGTAATAGTAGTAGTAATAGTAGTATGTTATGTTATATCAGTGCCTTGCCTGCTTTGACCAGCTATATATATGCGTACAGAATATTTACACATGTAACGCAAAATTTTATTGGCTGACTAACTCGGGATCTCGAAATAGCAAAAATGCACTCCTCTTTTGTTTAATGCACTCTGCCATTATTTACTGCATCGCTCTTTTTTTTAATTGTACGCCGCTTTTATTTAGTTTTGAACTCCTCTTTTTTCTATCTCGTTGCCACGACAAAGCTAACTCGTGGCCACGAGATAGAAAAAGGATGAGAGCAATTTAAAAAAAAAAGAGAAGTGAATGTCACCTCTATGCCACCGTAGGAAAGGGAGTCTTCTCAGTAACTTGATATAGCGCACAGCACAAATACATTATAAATAATTAGCACAACGCCGATACCAAAACTGATATAATATTTAATATAATGCTTACTTTATCATTCTCATCCGAACTAACCTTTATCTAATAGATAAAATTGCTTCAATATGATAAGCATTAATAGCATTATAACAATTACAAAATATCAAATTTTGATTTAGTGACAAAACGCCCAAAATGGATGATAGGTACTTCTACAGAACTTAAGTATTAAAACCGTTAAATGACGATATTTGTTATGGAATTAATATATCTATACTTCAACCAAGTAAATATGTATGTGGACATAAGTGCTAATTGAGCCTATTCTGAAAAAATTGTGGGATTGTTTATTTGATTGTTTAATTCAAACTTAGTAAATGTAGTATTTGTTGTGCTATTGACATTATTATATGTGTAACTGTCACATTAATACTCGTTATATTTATTGTAGTTTGTGCTGTAGCAGTAGCGGCAGCAATAGCTGTAGCAGCAGCAGTAGTAGCAGTAGTAGTAGTAGTGGTAGTAGTAGTAGTAGTAGTAGTAGTAGTAGTAGTAGTAGTAGTAGTAGTAGTAGTAGTAGTAGTAGTAGTAGTAGTAGTAGTAGTAGTAGTAGTAGTAGTAGTAGTTACGGTTGTTGCTTCTGCTGTTGTTCTTGTTGCTGTTGTTGTTGATGATGTTGTTGTTGTTGTTGTTGTGTTGTTGTAGTGGTGGTGGTAGTAGTAGAATAGCTTTAATTGGTGTTTGTATATAATAATAATTTGTTGTTCGTACAACCATGCCACGTATTATTTGTTAAAACAACTTACTCGAACACATGTTTTTGTTATTTCGTTATAAGTGCAATAATAAAATAAAACCCTTTTATTAAACACACTTTATTACTGTATAATATAGTCATACGAATTACACGATTGACACAATGTGTGGTGCGAGTGTAATCACTACAATACCTGAACTTGGCGAGACTGTAGTTAAGCCTATATGCGGACATCTTGCTGCCGTACTAGTGCATTGGCTGGGATTGAATGATTCACAACATGTATAAGTCCCGCAAGTTTCATTATAAGGCAAAACACGTAGACGTCCGCCATGACCAGTGTGTGTTATTCGGTAAATGTCGTTGCTTACACCTTTCTCTATGTAACACATGTGGACATTGTTTTCACAATGGCCTATATTTATTGTACTATCCATCCATAAACTGGTGAATTTAAAAGTTATGTCCACAGTTGCATTGCATTCAATTAACAGTGTTTCGCCATATAGTGCTTGTCGTAAAAGGGCTGGTTTAAAATCAGCTGCTGATAATGAAAGAACCACTATATACATACAACCCAGTGGGATGGTTCCCTTAATGCAATAGTATTTACGTTCAAGCCCCATGTGTTTTTTTTTTGTTTTAATCTGATGAAACAGTCACGTTAGTCTGACTTTTTTATCCAACGACGGCGTTGAAATCTTCACACGATTGTTATATCTGGAATAAAACGACGTGAAATGTGTAATGCGTTGCATGTCTAAAAGACATTTTGCGATTTTGATATACATCTCAATATTGCGTATATTAAAGGCATACACAAAGAGGTATCAAAAAATGAACGAATAATTAATTAAGCAGGGTTAAACAAACACAGTAATTAAATGAAATTTATCTCTTTTTTATTTTCAATTGATTATTTACAATTTGTGACCTAGTTTCCTGTGAAAGAAAATGTAAATAACATGCAAGATGAATGCATTGAGAAATCCAGCTATTGTGGTAATATACATTTACTTCGATGAAAAAAGATAAAGAGGAATAGTTCAACTAATTAAGAAAACTTGACAAAATAATTTTTGTAAATACAAATGTACAACAAATTATTTTTAAATGGGTAATTACTTATTGAGATAATGTGTGTTTGTTCATTCTAACTTAAATGATTTATTTCGAAATTCGATTACTGTACAAGGTATGTAAAAGTCAGCCCTCACAGTGACCAGTCCAGATAATGACATTAAGAGATACATTTGTCCATGAAACTCATCGAACATGCTGTAATAACCACCATATGAAATAAAAACAAATAAAGCTAGTGTATCAAGAAGATTTATTTGGAGGAAAGGGTTTATTTTTTAAACAGTGTCCACAAAATCCAATGTTTTCTTACCACGGGGGTTAAATGAAACTTAAACCTCTAATATACAGTTTAACTGAACATTTTAATGCCTCTTCGAACGGTTAAGTCTTTAATACCATGCACATCGAATATCACCATTTATTTTACATTCAAATACTGCAATCAGGAACATGTCTTCACTTTTGATTTGATTGCAAATAAGCAAATAGTGTTTACGATGTTTTTGTATTGACACATGATAACAACTCACTCCATTAAAAGTATATATCTCATCTTGCCAGATCTGTGTTTTCAATCGCAAGGAACGTTTGTGTTGGATGTCATTTAGTACTTTTCACTGTTTACGCTTATACATGCAGATACATGTAGATAAAATATGATATGGTAATCAACTTTAATTTAATCATTTTCGTAACAGGGTTTTCAAAAAATACTTTCTAGAGAGACAACTTAATCAGCAAGCATAGGTAAAACACAATTAAATGGTTGCACGCTATTCAACTATTTAAAACGTGTTATTTGATCAAGTTAAACACCGCATCTACCGAAAACGTCTAGAACGATGTTTTATATTGCAATATGTGATAGCATTGTTCATTTTTAAGTAAATTATGGCTTCAATAGAGATGCCATGTTATTTAATACACGGACTACACCTAAGCGAAAGTCCGAAATATTACATGTAATAGCAAAAAGTGAATTATCGACGTAGATAAAGCAGAACATGTTGGTACAAATTACACAAAAAAACAATGTATTTTAATCTAAAATAATACAGAACCCTTTTCGAATAAATTAGCTGCACACTGTTGATATTCTGGGCAAAAACATGTATCAATGTTAAAACTTGCCAGAATCATATTGCATTCCGAACCGAAAAAAAGAGACCAGTTTGCAAATATTTGTTTTTCTTTAAAAAAAAACTTTTTAAGCACATGCATACCTCGACAAACTTCTGCTTTGGCATAAATCTTATTATTATCTTCTAAACAATCCAACTTAATCCAAATATT
>NC_068365.1:8870434-8962934 GCF_020536995.1 Dreissena polymorpha | reverse complement strand
CAAAGAAACAAGAATGCTATTTCGCTTTCAAACGCGTCGTTATTAGCAACTTTTTTTAAAAACAATTCAAAGTCAAAGTTATATAGGTACATATATATGATGTGATGATATGTGACAATGCATTGCGTAAATACTTATGTGCTACACATAAATTAATCTTATCGGACATGTTTAATTTTGCTTTTCAACTACTTATCTTTATCCAAACAACAATTTACTACTAGCATTCCTTTCATTTAATTATATAAGTGAAAGTACGTGATATTTCTTGGCTAATTTGGAGATCTGAAACTATTCATTACAGTTTCACTATTTTGACTTTATTAGGTTGTATTAATAAAAGCCGACCAAATAAATTTCAACGCGCTTCAATACAATTTAGTGATTTGTAACCTCTCGTTTAATACCTGCACATGTTTAGAACGAACAAAGTTGACTCGATTTAACTGATAAGCAAATTAAATTACTTAAAATGTCTGAAATGGCATGATTCATGTTTGATTGAATGTTCAAGGACCACTCATGAACTCAATGTTTTTTTTACAAACGAGAGGTTTAACTTCGTTTTAAGTGCACGAAACCAAACAAATTTATGATCTACGCATACTGATGGGGATATTATTGCATATTGCGCATCAAAGGTTTCTATGAACCCAACATCGTTGTGTGTGCATATTTTCCAATTCTATCCGAGCCACGTGGCTGTAAGTGACACCAATGATGAATTGCATATTAAATAGGTTTTAAAACGATTTTGCATTTTAAAATTATAATGTTTTCATCTGCAAACTGAGAATAATTGAGTTTAATATATAATGGGAACATTTTAATAAATGCTTAGGGACATAAATTTATGTTTGCTTAGAGTCAATTTACTTCATAAAGAAGAACTGAAATTCACGTAAACAGTTAATTTTTCCGACTTTCTTTGCAGTTTTACCTGTATTAACACAGTGCGACCAGCAATAGCCCATTACAATGTTTTAGTGTGTTGTTGTCTGATAATACAAGTGTCATCACTCTTACCACGAGTAGGCTTTTAAAAGAGAGACACAACATGTTAAGTTTATACACATTATGCAATTTCACTGATTTCAGAAACTGATCGATCAAAACGCTTCTTAGCTTAAAGCTGCATGCCAGCAAAATTGTCAGTACCATTTCTGTTCACCTACTATGTATTAATGATTATATTACACGAAACTTTAATAAGTGCAGGCTATTAAACACAAATATTATAGGGAGCATTCGATTCATTCCAGAAAACAAAATAGTGTGATTGCTGAACAAATGAAGTTGACAGGTGAAATTTCTGGGCACCATATGACTAAAGATGTTTTTGACACAGGGCCCTCGATAAACTCGATTGAAATTTACAACAATTGCATAAAACACAACTTTAAATGCTTGAAAAAAGACCGACCAAGAGTTCATCCGAGCAATGTTTATATCAAATTACGGTCACACACAGAGAGATTTAAATGCAGTTCGCAACTGCTAAAAAGGGGGTGCGATTTTCATCTTGTAAGGTATTATTCGTTTAAAGCAAGTCTTTTCTTAGCGAGAATCCTGGGATGAAACTTTACGCACATGCATTAAGCCCAGTTTCTTCAAAACGACGCTCAATTATTGATATCTCTTACATGGATATTCCACACATTATTGACGCGTATTCTTCGGATGGCGATTTCATGTCATTACCCCAGGGAGTACTGCCGGTATTGGTAATCCTCTTTACGTCATATTTTTATGAATAAAATATGAATATATATGTATACAATATTGTCTCGAGACAAGATTTTCACCAATCATTTTACTAAAATCGATCTTCTTTTATTTCATGTCGATACGTTTCAACTATTATGATCTGTACAGGTATATTACTACAAACCGCGCACTGCTGAGCCGCGTTATGGGAAAACTGGTCTTAATGCATGTGCGTAAAGTGTCGTTCCAGATTAGCATGTGCAGTCCACACACATAATTGTTAATTTAATGATTATGATCGAACTTATCTGAAAAAAAAATGAAAACTAAACTTGGAATACAAAAAAGTTTAGAGTCGGCACAACAAATTATGGTCGGTCGGTAAAGTGAAAAAACGTGTTACGCCTTATCTTATAATAACAATGTCTTTGACAGTAAGTGAGTTCTATGATATGTATGGCAACATGTCGGCGCAAGACAATGCAATTTGAAAAATGTAATACACATTTTTATCGTTTCTTACATTAGACAGTTTCTTATTTTATTATGCACTATCCTATATGTCTATCCGATTTTACGTCAATTCATCGCGCGGGAATGAAATATGAATCGCGAAGCAGACGTCAAATAATGCAAGGCTACATGGTTTAATAATGGACCTAATTTACCTATTTGAGGTCGGGCAGTAAACAATGATGTTCACAACTGAGCATATGAAATATACATAAACCTGTAGAATATTTCTCAATTTAAATTCCCTTTGTTTGTTGAAACTCGCGATCATCCGATACACGCTAAGGTTTCGCATCACATTGCTACGGTTGCATAAAACAACGTGAAGTAAACAAACGGAGCGAGCGCTCTTGCTTGTGGCATATAATTGTTTATCACTCGAAAACAAGATACTCTGTTGTTGTGATTAAATTAATTTAAACGATACATTTCCGAAAAATCTTTCAATCGGAAAAAAGCTTTATCAAAACGCTCGAAACTTGTGCACATTCGTTCACTACATCTTTGCAAACTGCACAGTGCATTTTGTGAGCGACGTTTATGCGACGTAAAGCGCAGGAAATAAGCGCACATATTAAACAGTTGGAAAAAGAACAAACTCATTTTATTTTTGCTTCACTTATTTTAGGCCTGAATTCAATTCTTTTTTAGGTTAAATTCCATTAAATAAAGCACTTACAAAAACATACAATGGGATGTAACGTAAGCAAAAGCGCGGGACAACAGACGACATCACAGAACGGGCAGCCAACACATAGTGCAGCCGATAAACAGGGGCCGTCTGGAACCGAGCAGACGACAACGCAAAGGCTAGAAACAGGTACGTGTAGTTTGCAATTATGGTGTTGTACAATGGGCTGTTGTGATTTGATTTGAACTTTTTGACTTGACCTCGATACTAAATGCTAAGTGAGACAGTCTTGAGTCCGTTGCCTGAGTAGAACAAGAAGTGGAGTTTTAATTGAAGACCCTAAGAATGTTTCAAAAGGGGATCGAACACAGGATCCCCTGAGCGGACACAATTTCTACAAACCGACAGGGCTAAAAATCATGTCAAATATTTTTTCTTTTAAATATTATGTTACAAGTCAATTAAAAATCATTAAGATACGCTTGTGACTTTGCGTTTCAATGTAATCTTCGTACATATATTTATACCTGCATTAAATAAATATGACCACGCAGTGCTTGCGATCGCTATTCATTACTACTATTCGCAACTAGTATTGCTCTGTACACTTTAAGTTTTAATTTGACACAAAGTCTCCATTTACCATTTCCCCCATCAAACACGCTCAAGCTTGCATTCTTCTGTGACATCGATACTAGATTTTTTCCTAAGATTATCGGCAATCTTTTGATACACAGGAACCACTAGGCATTCCGCCGTCAAATTCTTTTTTTTTCAAATTTCGTGCATCAATTACATACATCGTATTTAACATGTTATGAAACTAATTTCATAAAAGAAAGTACAGTATCGCATTCACGTGATCTTACTCCCTATGAGTGTCACGCAGAAACAGAGCAGTATATTAGTCACGTCGTGTATTTACGAGGAATGTCAGGAAGTATATTTTCCATTCGAATCCTGACCATGAAGTATATTCCCAATTCGAGGGAAGTCCATAGAGTACGTCCCCAATTCGAGGGCGTCACGTATTCTCATGACAACCCACTTCATACATGTTTAGTGTATACAGGTTATGTGTTAGCTTCTACGTTAATGCGAAGGGTTTCCTTTCTTAGTAAAGTGAGAAAATACATGTTTTCATGAGCGCCTGCGCATATTTTTCATCAACAATGAGACAGAGACCCAATCTATGATAAGAAGTGCATGAGGCGTTAAAATGGAATATGAAAAATGGGTTTAGTACATTTAAAGTTATACATATTTAAGATGACATACAGATGATTTGGCATTGTATTTTCGTTTGCTAATCTATAACATCCATAACATCAGATTTTGATTGCCTGTTGAAATTCGACAAATGAACAATAAAGGAAAACAAGTACATCTCTCAAATAAATTATGCAAAACGTGAGTTTGAAATCGTAATTGGTTAACTACAATCAAGAAAATATGCATTTGATATCGCGTTTACATGATTGCTTATTGTGTAGAAAAATTGTCTAGAAACATGTTGTGTTTGCCATTAAATTTACCGCTTTCAAACTCTTGTGGATTTATTGTTAATCAACGATGATAAGAGCATGGACACTTAAGTTATCCCTCTGTATGACTGGCTTTCGTAACTTATTCACAACTGTCAAGCAACAGTCGGATTTGTGTTAATATCATTTTTTAGTAGTCTAGATTTTCTAGAAAAGAACCACGCAGCAGACAAAAGGCATCTGCAGTAATATGTGCATGCATGTAATTGTTTTTGCGATTTTGATGAATACATTTACATAGTTATTATACACATTTCTTAAGGGAAGTCAGTAAATATTATGTATTCAGTTAGCTGCCATAAATCCACGTGTTGTTACTATGGGGAAATATTTAAAGACTCTTTGTAAAGTACACAATTTGCAAATATTACTTTGTTAATATTTGATTTTTGTCCTCTCTATCGACCATTTTGGATGTATGAATTCATACCTATTATTCCATTCACTTTTATGTTAAACGATTTATGGCATGTACAAGTCAGTGCTTTTCAAGCCAATTTCCCCGTTGTGAGTTTTTTGGGGATTCTGAATGCCAAATTAGCGTTTAAGAAATTTAACGTTTTGAGGTTGTATTGGTGCATCCAAATCAAACCTTATAATGGATATGATTGGAATTAGTACTGTTTTCATAAACCAGGATTTATATAGTATTTATTGATGTCACAACCCGTAATACTTAAGTATGTTTGACGCATGACACTGCTCTATTTTGTCATCTCGGGCACTGTCTTTTGCAATTTTTTATCAATAATATTTATATTACTAAGGTCGAAGCTTAGAAGCAATAATTGTCAAGTTACTTAAAAATGGGATTTTTTTAAAAGAGATACCATTCAATTAGTTTTTAATTTAACGCCGGCTTGTTCGTGGCTTAGTACACTCACGGAGTGTATATCTAGAATCCGTGGTATTATTTGTTTATCAATGGTCAGGGGCAGATGGTACCAGGGTAAAACATTAGCGGTATGGCATTGGCATTTGATTGCATAAAGTTTGGCCGCCCATGCCAAAACTATAGAGAGGTATTTGCAGCTCTACTCTTTTGACAATCACAATCATGCAAGCAAATCCTGTTGAAGCCACTAGATTAGGTCTCGGGAACGAGTCTGTATGCATGAAAGCGGTTCTATCCAGTCTTAAACATATAATTGAATGCTTGCGCGACGGTGTTGATCAGACGCGTTTGTAAGTTTAATGCAATACTGCAAAAACATACTCGAAAATACGGTTGCAAATGCTTTTATATATTCTATATGATCCTTCAAACGTTTATCATTCGATAAAGCATGGATTTCTCAGCTAAACTCATTTTTTTTAGGTATTGTCTCTCAATATATGGGTAAAGCCTGCTTAATAGAATATTTGAGTATAATATACACTTAAATTTGTGTACACTTATATTTATTTTAGCACACACTTTCTTGGCCATATTATTGCATGCAATTTACCAAATAAGTTTATGTTTAAAACTTAAAAAAGTCTCAATTCTGCTTTTGCAGTGATTATACATACATGTGTTTGAAATTGTTCTTACAGTATATGTAAATGTTTTTATTAATTGTGTATCATTCAATGCCGTTTCTGATACTGGGGCTGTGATTCCTCATTAGTATGTGATTGCTAATATATTATATTCAACCATTCTTAAAAAAACGTCTTTCTCAGAATCGTACATGGACATGTCCCCTCCATTAATTATTGTTCCTATTTCGTTTCTTGGTGAACATTTGAATTGACACATTTGCAACGTTATTTTCACTGACATCGATCAATTCAATATTTACAGTTACTGCACTATAGATTTGACCTTTCCGAACTAAAAAACAACGATTTTATTTTTAGACAATCTGGAAAACAAGAACCACTCGCCAGATGAGCAGACGCCACAGTAACCAGCAGACGCTTCCGAACCGGAACATACGAAATAATGAGTGCAGTTGATTTTTAGTGGAAATAAATATGATTTATAGTTTCGGACACATTCATAAAACCATTTTTATTGAAGTCGTAAATCGTTTTTCCTCAATAGTGCCCTAAATACATATGTTTAATTAAACCCACAAGGGAATTTACATATTAACGTTAAACCAGAGAAATCAAGCGAGAATAAGACTAATTAACTATTTATGGACAAATTACGTGTATCGGTATATTTATTATTTTAAAATTGTAACAAACATAAATGTTTAATACATTCGTCCGTCCATTTTGCAAACATTCCCAAAATACTTCGAAATTGTCCGTCACTAGATATTGATATTTTGTAAATTTAATATATTATATATACTTGTTTGTGTAATTTTGTAGCAATAACACATTATTATGAGTGTGTTACTTCTATGTAGCCGTTTTGATATTATAACGTAGCATGTATGCTTATTATTATAAATGCAATCGCAGTATTCAGTTCTGATGGCTAGGTTCTGTTCATGGCTTTATGCTGTTTAGGTTGTTACGACTCATTTTTAGTTGTTCGCGAAGCGAACAGCTAATGTTGTTACTGAAAATTTCAAGTCAGTTTGGATTATCTACGGAAAGCCTACCCGCCAAACCTACTGCCGTATCCGCGCGAGAAATAGTTGTATAATTTATGCAAGAGGTTTGAGTTCTCCAACTATATTCATTCACAAATGGAAACATTATGTGAATATCGTGTTAAATGGAATATTTTTGAACGGAGCTTATAGAGAAAAGAATCAATAAACAATGTTTGTATTGTACGTGTCGCGGAAGAAATTATCTATGAATGATTAAAACAGTCCACTATCTGCTGCGTCTTAATGACGTGGATCAGGTCATTCATAATCCGGGGCTATTAAATTATTAATAGATTCGGGAAAACAACGCATTAGTATAAGGCTACGCTTGTTTATATTCTCAATTTATAAAACGTTGTATTGAGTTCAACAATAACTTCAGGGATACGAAAGACAACAACAAAACTGCTTTATAATCGCTTAAACCGAATACAAAAACAATTAAATGTAACAAGAATAATCTGTTTCGTAATCTCATTAATGCTTCTACAGCGGGTTTAAATTTGATATTTCTGGGAAACGTTCTTTTGTTCTCAACATATAGCGGCGATCTTTTTTATTTACGGCTGCTAACAACGCAAGAGTAGAATGTTAAGCTTGTTTATATCCACAGTTCTCAATTTATAAAACGCTGAACATGATTTCACCAATTACTACAGGTATACTATAGACAACCTCAAAGAATTCTTTATAATCGAATTTATAAACCGAATATTTAAAGGCAACTAAATATAACAAGAAATATCTTTTAAAAAGGAAGTCGGCGTAAGTGCTGTCTTTGAATTAAGTTTGCAATTTACGTTTCTAAATAAATAAACTGAAAACAAAAGTTTAACTATTGTGGGTTTGTTCACTTGTAAGTCGCATATTTACCGCATGAAATGTGTGTTATCATTGTCGAACCACAAATTAGTGTAAGTACAGTCCAACCTGTCCCAGCGACCACCTTTTAATAGAGACCACCTGTCCATAAAGACCACAACGATTTCCTCCCAAAAGATTTCACTATATATTGTACCTGCGAATAAAGCCCACCTGTGAACAAAGACCAAGGACCGCCATTTTACATTCCCAAATGTCCATTTTGATACCTAACAAAGACCACTTCAATCAACGATTTCGCAACTTTCAATAAAAAAAATGTGATAGTCACGTGATAAACATCTAACCAGTAGACTTGTCGGTCGCTATGGAGATATTGGCAAGTGAAAGTTTACTGCACTCAAAAGCAGTTGTTTCTTTACTTAACACACATTGCTAATTGGTAGCCGCCTGCTTCCTTTATGCATTTATCAGTTTGTCGAAAGTGTAACAAGTTGCCTCTGTATTTTAGTGACTCGTAATTAATGTACTAATTGCCGAAAATATCAAACAAAGTTTTAGGGCTTTCATCAACTCATTAAGGAAATTTACAGTTTCATTACAATTACAATGCCAATTACAAACATACATTTTGATATCAGGGTTTTTTCTGCCTATTTTGGGAAAAGGAGTCTGACCTTATTGGGAATTTTTTATCGACAAAATTGGCCATTTTGGGAATTTTTGCTTCAATGAAACGGCTCATTTGGGAAAAAAATGTGAATTTATCATGCTTAAATAATTCAGTGGTTTAACAAATAAATTTGTTTTTATTTGTTATTTTGTCTTCTTTATATAAACAGATGCAATATTGGGCATGTTCAACGTTTATTCAAGTAATGCAGTTTTGTTTTTCAGTTACAGTTACACTCTGAGATAAGAACTGTACAGTCAAAACCTTATAGCAGATATTTTTTACCAAAACAAACACTGGTTAGTCACACAAGTTATAAAACACTTCATTCTTAAAAAAAAAAAAAAAAAAATTTTTTTTTTTTTAAATTGGGATTTTTTTTTTATAATTTCGGTTTGGGATCGGGTCAGTTTGCTTTGGGAGTGCCTCCGTTTTCCGGAGGCGCAGACAGTGCTGAAAAAACCCTGGTTATTCATTCATTTCTTAAATTTCTCCGTGATAAGACGTGCAAAGATTATCGATACGGAATTTGTCAGTTCAAGTACATATTGATGTATGTCAATAGTTTTTTATACATGATATGATTAATGAAATAAATAATAAAAACATAAGGAAATTGAAATAATAAATATAAAATAAAAACTGTGTTTTCAATCCTTTATGACATTATACATGCATTAGTATTCAACCATTTAAGCAATAGAGCACATACATAGATAAGGTACCTGTTATAATCCTACTAGCATATTTTGCAAAGTTTCAATCAACCCTGCCAATAAAGACCACCTGTGAACAAAGACCACAACAACCAAATCCCTTAAGTGGTCTTTATTGACAGGTTAGACTGTAGATACAAATTATACTACGGGGGTGCACATCATATGTGTCCTCACTTGCCTGATTATGAG
The DNA here is from genome assembly GCF_020536995.1 of Dreissena polymorpha. NCBI lineage: Eukaryota > Metazoa > Mollusca > Bivalvia > Myida > Dreissenidae > Dreissena > Dreissena polymorpha. The sequence continues at coordinate 8,953,599 of NC_068365.1, read as the reverse complement.
TATATTTCTTTACTATCGAAATATATCGTATGTTAATATTTGATTTAAACGCAGTTTTTCTTTCGACACATTTAAATCACACTTTCATAGCCGCGTCATGCGAAAATGGGTCTTATGCGTTTCGGCCAGCGTATATTAAACCCAACTTGCGATAAAATCACTTAATGTGTTATGGTCTCAGTATGTATCTCCTGACCAGACTGAGAGATGCGCAGGCTCAATGGGCTATATGTATGATGGGCGCATATGGAATAAGACCCATTTTCGCATGACGATGGCCATTAAAAATCCTATTGCGAATTGTAAAAGGCACATTTTAGAACAATGCTTTTCAAAATTGAATTCGAAATAGCAAACTTATAAATAAGGGCAGCCTATCCAGACGTTAAGGAACGATTTCCAGACGTGCTGACCGAGTACGGCAAACATTGTGGTTGGATAATTAAACGATTTTCCTCTTATCGTGACACTATACTCTTTCGGTAATGTTTGTTTTCTCATCTTGAAAGCAAAACTATGTTTATCCAAAGTCAATTATATATTCCCCGGACGATTTAGTGAACGAGTACTGAACCTGAAATTCTGCGAGATTGGTTTTAACGCGTAATTGTAACTGGGCCGCAATTTTTGTCGTTTGAACATACAGAGAGTAGTCCGGAATTCCTTACACTGAACACTGCTACATCCTTTACGCTGAGCACAGACACAGTGATGTAGCCAAAGTTCAGAGGTTTTATCTCGAATCAGCCTATAAAATATTCGAAAATATTCACGCGTGTCTGCTGGCGTTATGTAAAAGTCATTTAAGGTGAAAAGCTGTGTAAAACAGCAACGCCGAAAAAGCGCATTAGTGCTCTATACCTATGTTTAGGTCAGAGTTGTTGACACCGTGTGAACTGCTAGGGTAACAAGTAAGGCATAAACGACAAAGTACGGGTCAACAGGGCTGCCTTTATGACTACCTAATTCGTGAGTAAAAGTATTGCTCGAAAATTATTTTTTATTTTTTATGTTCATCAATTATCTTATTGTATATTTTGAATTTGTATATGGTGTCAAAATCAAAAGTTTTGTACAGGGAATGTTCATCGTGAAATTATATTCTTAGTGAGATATATATTCGATATTCCAACAATATTCATTTAATATGATGGTGATTGCAAATTGTCTTTATATTCAGTTCTCATTACCATTTTCATCATGCTTTCTATGCTTTCAGAACGTCCAAAAAAGGCCATGTTATTGTTTTTTTTTTGTCTAAGTTATCTCTATAAAATAAATAGGATGATAAAAAGTGCACACAAATCTCGACCCGTGCGTAATGACACACTCTTCATAAATTTGAATGGCGTGTGTTTATTTCAAACTTGGGATTAATTTTGAAAAAAATGAGTTGCGTCTTAAATTATGCAATAGCGGACAACTTCAGTGCCTTCCGCGCTTTGATATCACATGTGGTTAGCGTGTGGCTATGATATTAATTAGTGAAAACATCATTTTGAATGATAAATAATCATATTATAACGAAAAATTAACTTTTCTGAAAAATATCTTCATCAATTGTGCAGCGATTTTCACGATCTCGGTCTAATTCAACGCAGAAATGAATTTCCTTTCTGGAAATGTATATGTCTTGCAATATTTTTACAAATGCTGGGTCAACTTTTAAGAAATAACACGATACACAACACGCATGACCCAGTTGACAGTGATCATGCAGTCTTTATGAATGAAATCTCCAGTTGTAAAGACACACCTCCGCATTGGACCAATGAAATCACTCGTATGTTTAACATGTCAGTTAGTTGAAATGTATGTAAACAAAGGTTTCAAACGGCGCTGGACAGTTAGTCTTGATGCATAATGTAACGACAAGAACGGTAATAATGTTTTTTTCATACGTTTTATGGAATTATGGTATCGAACTACATGAACTTTGTAGGGAAGTTGCCCTTTACTCCGTGAAGATTTCAGTCTTAAAGACTGCATGATCACTGTCAATTGGGTAATGCGAGTTGTGTATCGTGTTATTTCTTAAAAGTTGACCCAGCATTTGTAAAAATATTGCAAGACATATACATTTCCAGAAAGGAAATTCATTTCTGCGTTGAATAAGACCGAGATCGTGAAAATCGCTGCACAATTGATGAAGATATGGCTGTTCAAAGCGATGCACCCCTTTTGGGGTGATTTTGAGTTGCATACCTTGTTATATATATATATTTGATAGTGCAATTTTTTTTTCAGAAAAGTTAATTTTTCGTTATAATATAATTATTTATCATTCAAAATGATGTTTTCACTAATTAATATCATAGCCACACGCTAACCACCTGTGTTTGATATTCGAAGGAGTTGGATACTTACATTCAGAGAAAATATCGGTGCTTCATTGCTTTGTTTACTTTATTGATAGCGTCACAGCTTTCGACATCTTACAGTGATAATGGAAATATATTATATTCGAAAGTGTAATTTTCAAATGATATTTTCAATGACATTTGTTTGGCCGCCTTTTCTGCAAATTGATTCCCAATTATTATGCAATGCTTTCAATCATATTTTAGTTTTGAGAGTGATTTCTACAGATTTTGTTGTCATTCGATCCGTCCATTGAATTCGTTTGTGATAGTTTCAGCAGAAATTGGAGCTGTATAATTAAATATTAATTATATAGTAATCGTGATACACCGGCTATCTCCGGACTCCTCCGCAAGATTGATTTATGAAATAAATCGTCTGCTGATCCAGAGTGATTATATAGGTGTGAAATGTTCAATCAAGTTTCTATATGCTTTGTTAGCTCCCTTTAAATAAGAATCGCATTGGCCATGCGTACGTGTCTGTCACGAAGGCAATTTACTTTTACATGGATAAACCCCTTGATATGTAATGTAATGCACAGTTTGTATTCCACCTGTAGATTTCATTAGTATATTTGTCCCAGAATAAGTATAATGTCAATTTATCCAGAAACGCAGATTATGAGCACGTTTTCTAAATAATGAAACAAAATAATAGGCCATTCATAACTCACTATTGTTTTAATTTATTACTTCCATGAATGGAAAAGGACATTACAAAGTCGCCAACATACATGATATGTACGAGTTTCTGTTAATTCAATCATCATCATAATCGTACTCGTCATCAACATAATCGTCATCACCATCATCATCATCATCATCATCATCATCATCATCATCATCATCATCATCATCATCTTAATATTCATCATATTCATATTCATCATATTCATCAGCATCAGCATCATCCTATTCGCTATTTCCATTATTTATTAGCTTAAAAATTCACCACTAAACTCAAGCAATAGCATTTAATTCATTATTCATATGAAATATGCGAAACATGTAAACACAGCGTCATTCTTTTCGAGAGAACAATAACAAGGGGGTCAAAAGCCCAAAACCCTTGTATGTGACTTCTTAAGTGTTCACAAGGTTTCACTTTAACTATAAACGAGAAACTTCCCTGCCCCTTGCCCCTTTGTAGCCATGTTTTGAACGAACCGAAACCATTTTCAAACTCGGCCGAGAAATCATTTAAACATTTAAAAAGAACAAACATTTCACTTCAAGAGTGTTCACAAAGCTGTCCTATAGCCATTTAAGGAAAACTGGCTCGCCACGTGGCGTTCATGTTTTCCAACGGATCGGGAACATTTTCTACTCGGCTAAAACAAACGTCTGATTAAATTATGATTAAATTTCATAAAAAATAGACTCAAAATGTGACTTCTGGGGCGTAAACAATGTTTCACTATAGTCATATAAAATACACTGCCGCGAACAAAGATTTTCAGCACAAGCGAATCATTTCCTTGGTAAGTTTTACGAACTCTGAGACACAAAATATGACTTCTTATGTTATAAGGATTCACTATTACCATAAAGGCATAACTGCCCCGACACCTGCCGGCCACATTATTTTTCAAAATACCCGAACCATTTTCGAACTCCACCGAGATGTCATTGAAACAATTGGTTATATTACTTTTATGAAAATAAAGACTAGAAAAAATGAAGTATCTGGTGTTAACATTTTTTCGTTAAAATTTACTCACGTGACCCGGTATCAAACTTGGTCGAGATATCATTGTGTCAAATGTTCAGACCATGTTTCAAGATGATAGGGCAATACATGTTGGCTGTACAGTGTTGACAAGGATAATACTGACGACGCGCGACGGCCAATAGGCGATCAGAAAGCATCTCAATTAGCACGTTGTGCCCAGGTAGGCTCAAACACTCCAAATTAATGTGATAAATTGAACAAATGTTGTATATTTGAGAACAAGCTTTTTCAATTGGAGGTGGCAACCAAGAAATAAGGAAATTACGCTCAACATGACGGATGCAGTATAGAGCCGAAAATACAAGAGGAGACAATGATAATCACCAAGTTAAACAAGATTAATGCTTAATTATGTTTACAAATTTTCGTAAAATGCATTTCTATGTGACGAGCACTTACTCAAAGTGCGCTCGTTACAAATGCAAGAGAAGTGCATCATTTGTATAATGTATTCAATCGATGTTGTTGAATACAACGCACGAGTGCAATTTATCTTCGTTAGATTTATATTTAGGGTAGCCCGCAATATCAAGCATAACGGATAAATAGCCAGAAAGTCCGGAAGAATAGATACGTTTATTTCAAACGATCTACATCTTACGTGATTGGATTGTCCGACAAATAAATTGATGAGAACGCAAAGACATGATACGATAATTCGGAAAATGCAACATACATGTATATGGGTACATTAGAGTTGAGATAATAATAAATGGTCGTAAACATTATATGCACACACTAATGATTCTTTTTACAATTCATATTCAACACAATAATTCAACAGAATCGGCATACCATTTTACATAGTTTGTCACATGCAACATTTACAATAGTATACATTGAATCATAAATTTGCGTAAACATAATATGTTACAATTTATTAGTGTATTTATTGTATTAGTAATATGCATTAACCCTGAATACATAGGTAGCTTGTTTTTATTCCGAGCATGTTTACATCATGCAGTGTTAATGTAAGGTAAACTGATTGTTTATGTAGCTTTACATCATCGGACCTTTAGCTATAACCATGAAACGATACTATCAACGGTCAACAAAGAAGAGCTGGTGATATGAAGTTGCAAAGGAACTCGCATGATATGAAAAACTAACGACTGTTTGTTCGATTCTTTTTAAAAAGGTTGAGGATTTTTCATAACATGTTTATTGCTTTATTTCACGGAATAGTGAGAGCCATATATAGTGTAATTTAAGTGTACGCAATATTCATGCATAGATGCGCATTCAATAGTGACTGATTTTGGACACATACGAGAAGCTGAACGGCTTATTGCAATTTAAAGAAGGACGCACATGGTACCTGTTCTTTGATCATGTGCACCTAAAGAAGCCTATGCCTTCAAACAAAATACGCCTACGGCGCCGGCTCTATGAATATTTACAATTAAAGGCGAAATAACATTTTGACAAATTTGCACATGTCCCCAGTTTTTGGAGCATGTGTTACCAAAAATGCTATTCCATTCTTACGCGGTGCCAGTATAAGTTGCATATGCACCTGGGTACTTGCACATTCTAAACAATACGTAAATGTTGCGTAGTGCATCTTCCGAGGCTGTTGCATTCTCAAATATAAGCTTATGGGCCGGTTTTAGGAACATGTGCAGCTATGGATACTACTGCAGTACAACACATTTGCACATGGTTTCGGTTCAATGAACGTGCGTGTATGTTTTGTGAAACATATATCGCATTCATACAAACACACACTCGGTGCCGCATCTGGAGAGGCCATTACATTCTTACAAATACGCACATGCCGACGGTTTATACGAACATGTTATGACAAAGAGGCTATTGTGTTTTACCAAGTTCATACATTGTACCGGCTCTAGGAACATGTGCACCAAAAGCGACAATTTTATTTTAACAAATACACAACCTACACAACCTACACCGGTTCTATGAACACGTGATTCTTCATGGTCATAACATTCCAAAACAAACTACTTTTCAGGAACATGTGCAGCTATTTTCAAAACATTCGACAGCATGCACACGATGCCGTTTCTAGGAACATGTGCACCTCACAACCAGCTTAAAAGCATTTCGCAGAATGGGTGGACCTTATGCACCGTACTAATGATAGTTTCTGATACCCTAGTAACTTGCATGCATAATCCACACACCGGTCTGTAAAATATAGATCGTATTCTTTCACACAAATACAAAATTACATAGTTTTCCCTGGAAGTAGGTCCCCAAATATTTATTATTATCGTGATTTGAGTAAATTGTACTTGTTATATTTAGCTATCCTATATGGTATAATAAAACCGGTGCCTGAATGATTTTGATTATACGGGCAACGTTTGGTGCAAATGTTCATGTCGTTTAAATTTATCCCATTTTCCCAGTTTTAAACCACACTGGATGCTTATCGCGGTAACGTGTGGAGCCGATTGTCAATAATGTTTGTAATTATTTACCAATATGCATCATGCACATGTTTGGCATTGACTTTGACCAATGTGTGACTTACTTATGCATGGTGAACATTGTTGGTAAATTATTTCAAAATTGCACGATGAATGATGAAGTTATGAAGTCATTTTAAACAGACGAATGGCAATAGCGTGTTCATAATGTACCCGAGCAATTCACTACGGTTGAAATAAAATATTTAATATCTTTCAATCCGATTCTACAGAATGAGGTGTATTTTATGGCGATGTATATTCATCCAAATGTTAAGATATTGCATGTAAAACAGTCCATGTCAAACATGCTCATTTGAAACATTTCGCAAACACTTACCAACCCATTGCCACATCATATACATTACCATCACCACCACATCCACACCACCACCACTTTCACACCAATACCACGACTGCTTCTTCTGCTACAAATAATTATAATTATTTTTGATATATTTTTTTCTTCTTCTCAAAAGCATATCAATTTGTTCACATTGATGCTAAATAAGGTGGTTTTACGACAAATACAGAGGTTGTTATCTCACTGACAGGTCACTACCAAGCATATAATAAAAAAGTGATATTGCACAGGTTTAATCAATCGCTGTATTGTGATGACATGAAATATATCTCTTAAATTCATAATTACATCAACAGTCTAAAATATACATCAGTCACATTATTTACAGCGCTGCCTTCAACAGACATCCTGTCATATACTTCTTTTGCAATCTCGTCCTGGCGTCTGTCTATCTCCACCAGAATAATATCATCAATATCATACCTACCGTTCTCACATCTACATTGCAAGTCTCTCCTCATCCACTCCAGTATCAGTATCTCCGCCTCCATCCTTCTCCTACTGAACCACAGCATAGGCTGTGGGTAACATATAACGGCCTGACGAATCCTCGGCAATCTCAGTATAACACTTGGACCTTCTTCCATCATGTTTGTGATATCTTCTACCCATTTACGCTTCTGTTCAGCCTGCAACCCACAAGCTTCCATCAAATTTCGCTCAGGAATCATGTAATATGACAGCTGGGTAGATGATATTGCAGTTAGCAGTTTTCCCAGTGCATCATGTAACCAGTAGATCAAATTTTTTTTTTCTTGAAACAAAGAGGGTGGATTTCTTTCAGCTTGCCAAAGAATTATATTTTTCATCACAAATGTTGTTATTTCTTTATTGTTTGGTTTCAGTACCTCTTTTACAATCATTTTCAGAATTACATACACTTTTGCCTGAGTGATATTCAGATTGTGTACGAGTTCTGTTTCACCCATGTTAAAGCAAATCCTCCACTCGAATTCATTGTTTTTACTACCTTTAAATCCTACCGGGGTAACAACAGAGCCCAATGATACAACTTTCTGCACGACCTCCGCTGGCGGCCAAAGTCGAACTCGTTGGGCCCATCTCTGCAGGATGCTGGGGCAGAGACAATTTACTGCAAATACTTGGTCGAATTTTAATCCTTTATCGTCCCACCTCGGTAGTGAGGGCCCCGCGCGTTTAAGTGGACCTACTCCTTCACCTCTAAATTTTGACATTTTATCAAGAAATAAACCGCTGCTTATCATATTGTTCCCTTGTTCGTCACGACACACAACATTATTAAAAACATTAGTACGTGTGTAATTAAGTCTCTCCGGTAACGGTAACATCTTGCAGTGTCCTGGGTACACGTCGCGTGTATCCATTCTGCAAACTTCTATGTCGTCTGGTATGATGTTTATATCGACTCCAGTTTCCACACAGAGGACTTTGTTTAGCACATGTAACTGATCATAATCGCTTTCACGCAAGCTGGTAAGTCCCTCGGCCTTGCTTCCGACTGTGATGAGATGTCGATTAATGGATTCTGCGTTCCACAGCATATCACATTCCCTGAACTTCTCAATCCGTCTCCGTCTGATCTCCTCCCCGTATCCCAGCAGGGTCATTATATGGCAGACCTCCACGGACACTCCTTCGACATAATTCTGAAAATAAACAGGATCCAACTTTTATATTGACTTTTAACGTCATATCATTTACTAGTATCTCATTCGAGAATTGTACAATTGGTTTTCATAAAATGAAACAGTTTTTTTTTCAATCGACTAAAATGGTAAATTATTCAAAATGCACATAGTATGTTAAGTTTGATGAAATTAAATTTTAATTTCATTAATCTTTAAAAAAAGCTTGATATTCAATACATTAAGTTTATCTTAATCAATTTCGCATAGATACCGACAGCATTCACAGTCTATGTGTTACAATCAGTTTTTAAGCTACTTTTACAGAACGCATACCAATACTTATACCTTGTCTTATGAAAATGACGAGAGTGGATTGTCTTGTAATAACACATACACAAATACACTCAATGAATAGTTCTTTGCTCTTTATTTCGTTTTTAACATAATGTTTCCAGGTCCATATGATTCTTTAAATTAGTTGTTAATGCAATTTTTCCAAGTCCATGTAATACTCCAAGTAACTAATAACGTTTGCAATACATGACACAATCCGGCAAAATCCATCCGGATAGAACCCCACTGTGGTCCCTCCCTCCCTACATATATATATATATATATATATATATATATATATATATATATTCACACATATGGCCAGTTACGGGGTCTCTGATTTAGAAATAGGTTATGGGGTTCCCACTTTAAATACATGTATCTCCATACCCTTTTTTATCCGATATAAACACGAATTAAGGTATATAGGGGTACCTACTATATTATTGTATATAAATACGTCATTTATTTAACGTCTTATACAAGGAAATATATAGCGAACTTATTTGCGAGGTATATACAATTTCAATTTCAGACGTGATTGTGGTTTTCGATTTAAGACCTTATTGTGAGATTTGATTGCATTACCTCCCCTACACCCCCCTCATAGTAATTAAAGGAGCCTAGAATGCGGGGTTGTATATAGACCCCGTTTTTTATATTGACCTCGTAAGTACAGTCTGAAAACTACCGAGACCGCGTAACTGGCACTATATATTGGTATAAATAAATAAATATATATATATATATATATATATATATATATAGATATATATATATATATATATATATATATATATATATATATATATATATATATATATATATATTATATATATATATATATATATATATATAATAAAGTCGCTTTTAGCCGTTTATATAAAATAAAACGCTTTTATTAAATTTGCCGTAGCTTTCGACCTTTCGGTCTTCTTCAGCGGCGTTTATTTGTGAATACGCGTCACAAATAAACGCCGCTGAAGAAGACCGAAAGGTCGAAAGCTATGACAAATTTAATAAAAGCGTTTTATTAAATATATATATATATATATATATAATACTATATATATATATATATATATATATATATATATATATATATATATATATATATATATATATATATATAATTGAAGGGAAAAAAACAAATTTTCGATACATTATCCACTGGAATTAGAAATCATGCCTGTACATTCTCGCATTTTAATTAGCATTTGAACATTTTTGTTTTTGATATAATGCTTATAAATGCAGATTGCATTGATTATGATTTAACAACTACAACTCATTTTCTCACATCTATGATATTTTAACCAAACTAACTGAGAGCAACGACTATAAAAACCTCTGTGTCTAATAACTGTTTCAGTCTCTGACTTACCCGATAGTGACGGTTGTACAGGCTGCAGTGTTTTGAAGACTGTACAAACTGCTGTTTTTGAGAAAGATGACAGTCACTAACTTAACCGAGATTAACCACTATACAGGCTACTGGCTCTCGGAACGTTTTCAGTCCCATAAGTAACGACAGGTTTTTGAATCAGGGAACGCTTTGAGTTTTAAGCTACCTTCGAGTGCTAACTGTACAGTTTGCTTTGGCTTGGTACGCTTGCAAAAGTCATTAAATTTCCCGATGTTGACGATTGTACTACTGTTTCTGGGAACGTCTTTGTCCCTCACTTACTTGATCGTGTTGGCTGTACAGGCTGCTGTGTATGGGAGACATTCCGGTTGCTGACAAGCTACTATCGGTGCCTCCATCTGTCATTTTCAGGCCGCTGCAAGTGCACATTTATTACATCATTTAAATGGAATTCAATGGGAAATTGTCGATAACTCATAATTTACCATGTTTGCACAAAGATTCCATTTTGTAAGTATTGATCTTATAGCGGTTTATCCCATGAGTGTTTACTTATGATTATCTGGTAAGGGATCTTAACATTCTCAAATCAACCTATATGGTCTAAATTATGCATTCCTGTTCGCAATGATTTTGCGAAAAACGCAGGGAATTCCCCAATCAATGTTCTACTTTCTATTTGTATGTTTGTTGAAAAACGAATATTATTATAAGTACCAAGTATTTATGTTACATCTGATAATAAAAGCTAGACTCCTACATTGAGCAATTTAAACATCTATGGCAAACAGTAGCATTTTTAGTAGAACTTGACATTTTAATGTCGTACTTAAATAAACTATATTAAACATTTCTTTTGCACTTTCGATTTTAAAATCATAGTACAACTAATGTTTTAGCAAATTGTTTGCGCTAGAGCAAAGCCGAGCAGGAGTAATGAATACCACTAACCGTATACGTTCTATTTATATCGTTTGCGTCACACTTCAGTTATACTCGGGTATGATACAAGAAAACGTTTAACAGGTGTAATACAACTATAAAGGTAAAGTTAACAACAAGGGAACGTTATATATACATTCTTGTCTTCATAGCAATTGGAATCGTTCCTTTCGCCAAAGTCGAAAAACATAGAAGTAATGCTGGTCATATTGCGTTCTGTATCTCGGGCTCTCCGACAACAATGAAAGTAGTCTCAGGGAACGGAAGGCAACATTGAAGGGTCATACGGACGTATGTCAAAACAAAAATGACTCGTTGTTATACGTATTTCTTCCAGATTCAATAAGTGTAACCTCGACCTTTCAATAGCTTTTTGTTCATGCTGGAATGATGTGTCGATAACAAAAACAACAATACACGCGTTGTACCGTAGGCGAAATATTTAAATGCTATATGAGAGAAGCTCTCCGTAAATTTAAATCCCATAGCGAGTGCACCCCATGTAAGATAAGTCATTTAGCCGCGTTCTGAGAAAACTGGGCTTAATGCATGTGCGTAAAGTGTCGTCCCAGATTAGCCTGTGCAGTCCACACAGGCTAATCAGGGACGACACTTTCCGCTTTTATGATATTTTTAGTTTCAAGGAAGACCGTCCTTACCGAAAATCAAATTTAGGCGGAAAGTGTCGTCCCTGATTAGCCTGTGCGGACTGCACAGGCTAATCTGGGATGACACTTTACGCACATTCATTATGCCAAGTTTTTTTCAGAACAAGGCTCAATAACGGATATCATTCACGCAATAAAACAATATGCTTCGATGTCTTGCTTCTTCTGATTTTGAGAAAATCTTTTCACTGAAAACACATACAGTACGTGGTGAATATGTGCATTTTTGCGTGTTTGACATAACTACGAATGTCAATGACACTCTTAGGTTTCCACAGCCGACTCACCACATTTTTACAAAGTTTAGATTTAATTCGTAATGTTTGTTCAATTCTTGCGTCAGGTACAACTTATTGAAATGGATGTTCACATATTGATTACTTACTGTATTTATTTCGTAACCGATGTTTGTAAAATTCGTCTTTAAGTGTACGTGTTAATTAATAATTGTATATGATTTAGTTATTTCATTTCGCATAAAAAAACAAATTTAGAGTTCCTCTAAATTATAGCCTATATGAAGCTAATAAATTTGAAAACAACGTCAAAACCTTGTAAATTCGAAGACTAATAACATCAAAATATGCAAGATTTGAAAGAACAGTATCGTTTGGGCGTGGACCGTGGTGGACGTGCTTGTCATTAAGGTTTAACTCCCGTTAAGCCCATCGAATGGTTCTTTCAAATTCATTATTTGAATATTATTATTGAATAATGCTTAAACAGACACATTTAACATTACACACGATTTTTTTAAATAGCTGATTGCTATGGTTTGATGGAATGCGATATAATTGCTTGCACATTAAGAATAATATGTCTGTGATTTATTAAATTATATATTGAATTTCAAGAGAGGCATAATAAAACCTGTTTTGACAAGTGCAGGGGCCATTATAAAAATGTTGAAAATTATATGTTTACAACAAAAATAACTGAAAATAAGATTTTAATGGGATCAAGTTTTAGTGTGATTTATTGCATTGGATGATTAATATATACAGTATTTATAGAGCCTCATACAATCATATGTTTTTAGTTACACACGATGTCATTCACATATCTATCGGGAAATTAGTTTGTTTGTTAACAACTGTCCCCGAGACGAAACTTTTTTCAATGATCTATGCTGATCCATGCTTGTTATAGTATAGCATGTATATGTATACACCTGTTTCTGATATTGTAAATACTAAATATGCTTTCAACAATTATTATTGAATAACATGTGATATAACACAGTCTCACGACCACTAGCTTTATATCTATGCCATGTCCGTAATTATCACATAACGTGACATAAATAAATATAGTGTGTATGGGTGTGTGTTAGTGTAATCGGCTATTTTGAAAATTATTTATCATTATTAAATAATGCATTCATTATCCTTTACACTATGATAACTTTCATGTAAATCAAAGCAAATGCAAAAGCAGTTCAAAAGATAAATTATCATCCATCAATATCGAATGTCGGCCATTGTCAATGGTATTGGGTTAAACAACTACTACTCCTTTTTCAAAATGATGGGTTAGAAGTTTCATCTTTTTTTCAAAACAAAACAGACAAGTTGTTTGAAGGTCAAGTCATGCTTTCAATGCTGTAATTTATCGTTTACCATGTTCAATCTGTTCTGGGAGTATAAAACGCCATGTTAAAGGGACCTTTTCACAGATTTTGGCATGTATTGAGGTTTGTCATTATATGTTTTATATTGATAAATGTAAACATTGGATCTAAAAAGCTCCAGTAAAAAATCAAGATTTAAATTAAATAAAAGAAATTAAAGGAAACCTCAACAGGGCTCGAACAACTGACCCCTGGAGTCTTGGAGTAAAAAGTCTCCGATTTAGACCACTCGGCCATCCTTTCTCTTACAAAGAAGGATGTATTTTATACTCGTAGTTTCAAAAATATAACGACAACACCAGAACTCTCCAAATTATTCAATCGTTTTGCGTTGCAACGCTTTATAATTATCAGATTTTTTAATCGTCAAAAATGCATATAATGGCTATTTTAGAGCATAGTAAATGTTCATTATTACTGTTTCCTCACAAATATCTTAACTAAAACGAAAATTTGCGAATCTGAATCATTTTTTCTGAATTTTGTCAATTTACCAAAACGTGAAAATGCCCCTTTATTGTACAAGATTATATAATATGGTTACAATGTATCAAACAAACATAAATGTTTCATGAACAAATACGTCTTAGAGTTATATGAAAAAATGAATTTATCACATGGTACCAAAACTATCTATAATACAATTAAGTTTTCTTCGCCTACAATGGCATCTTTTCATCGTTTGGTATGAAAACTCGTCATGACAAGAGATCAACATTTCCTCTGCTTTGAAAAAAGTTTCAAAGTGTGAAATAACAAAATAAAACGCAATTTATTGCAACAAATGTTCAATTATTCAATAGACGAAGTGCAATAAGTATTACAATAATTTCATTTACATCGTATTGGACAATTGAGCAGAGCATTAACATTAAAACGGTGCAAGTGTTTTGCACACATTTAAATAAATCTTAGTAGAATATCGTATATTCAAATAAGTTGACTGTATTATAGGTATGTGCTTATGAAACAAGAACAGTTTATGATTCGGCTTGATGGTGTAACTTTCGTGCTTTAATATGCAATTCTATTGGTTTTTATCAACAGTAAATACAAAAGGAATTTAATTCAACAATAAAAATAAATTTAATACACGAACGGTCGTTTAGTGTATATCCTCGAAGTATCCGACCTCTGAAAGTTAGAACAGTGCGCTACCAATAACGTACTGCTTTGTTTAGTTCGCTATAAATGTCTGACTCGATTGCTTTCTTTATTTCTTTATGTCTTTTTGGATTTATTGTTTAGTTCGTTATAGTGTCCTCGATTTCGTTTATATTTATTTTCAATTTCGCACGAATCACCAATATGCATGTACTTTAAAAAATGCGAATCTTATAGCCATATATCCTATACATGCATAGGTGTTTAATGAAATATCTAAACGCATTATGACCCACCAATTCGCAGAATTTTAGGCGCATACACACACAGAAAATGAACATTACACTATGCTATGTCTTCAGTTTCAGTAATTCAGTTACTCGAGCACATGACACTTCCGATAAATTTGCTTTATTTCATATGTTCTTACTAGTGTAATATTTGGTATTATTTTTATTGGATATATCCACTCATTGTTTGCACAGATCATGCCAATGTGATGATAACGGGGTTAACATTGTTTTTGGAGTTTTACGAGTTGTCATGTACGAAATGGTGTCAAATGATTTAGAATATAATATTTTCTGTCAGTACCAAGACCAAGCATTTGATCTTTAATTATACCAAAGATGTAGTAATGTTTGCGGAGAGTACAACTTTGAAGTGAGCTTGCCTATCTACCGCTAAATTCTCCAAACCACTCTAGATAGCACTAACAAAGTGAAATTCAGCCATCTGATAAAATGTTTATCAGTAAAATATGTGAGTTTAACAAAGACTTTATCAAGAGATATATGTGGAAATTAAAAAAAGGAGCTAAAATATACATCAAGTCGTACGTTTCCATTTTACACCCCAAAAAGGATATGTAGATCGGCAAAACTACTATTTTTATTTTTTATGTTCAAAAATTATTTCCTGAATTCATAAGAATGTTTAATGACAATAATTTTCCAAATCTTATTTTATATGCATAAGTTACGTGAACAAAAACTTAGCCTGAAATGCCAAACCATGTTTACACCGCTTGTATTATGTGCGTACCTGTGAACAAGGAGCAATAAAATGTAGATTATTAAATTCATGAGGTGGATTTGATAGTGCTAGTGTTTTGTCATGTAAAACTCTTTTATAAATAGTGTAATACCGCAGATTGGTCAGTTTGAATTAAACATGCAAGGTTCATCAACTGAAAGGGCATGGGTAGTTGTTTCTTTTAGAAAAAAACATGGATAATTATTCAGTGAAAAGCTCGAGCGCACAAGTAAGAAGTGTTTATATTTCCATGTTTTAATGAAACCGTTCTAATGCGAATGTGACAATATTAATTGTGGTGTGTGAAGTTTTGCATGTGTTTTGTTGTATTTGCGATTCAACTCAACATGTAATGCTATCCGATTTTTCTTGAACTAATTAGACTGGCACATAACACGTGTTCATGAATTATATTGCATGTGTTCAACAATGTTCTGTGATATTCTATTAAATTTTATCGTTCCTTCGTGTTGAGAATACAGTGGAAGACGAAAAGACCCTGAAGACTGTTGAAGATGATGAAAAGATAGGCCGCAGGCAGGGCGGCCTCGCTGATGTAGAAATACCCGAACACCCACTTGAGCCCCAGTAGACCCTCTAGAGCTAGCGCACCCTAGATTCGGGCTCTAAAATAGTCAATTATTAGCTAGTGTTACCAATTCATCACTGCTCCTTTTCTCGATAACATCATCTTTGCAATATAAGCAGTTTTGACACTTTATAATGCTATATCAATTATTAGAACAATATATACGCCATTACAATAATTTCCTTATAATGAAATAATCGCATCATCAACATAATGTTCATTTTCAACTACACACACACACAATTAAATCGTTAAATAGTAATTTTGAAACACAAAGAAAGCAAACTTATATGAGTCTATGTAGGTGTGAATGTCAATTTCGAGGTATTTGAAATACTAAGAAGGGATCATTAATTTAAACAAGGTATGTGATTTGCTTTGAATTTATCAGATCTTTTTTTTCAATGTTATCGTACAACTTTACGTTGAAATGAACGAAATGTAAACGTGCATTTAAAGAACTCTTAATAACGTGCATTTAAAGAACTGGAAATAAATGATATCGTAAATATCTTTAAATTTCGAAGTAGTATTGATTCAGTATACATTTACAAACATTAATAACGAGCAATGCGTAATACAATGATTAGAAGTGACAACTCAAATAATAAATGATGCTATCTCAATAATGAATTTGTTTTGAATTAGCAGAACGCGTATAACTTACAGCTAGAGTGATTCTATGTATCGCGAACATACACAAGGACAGTGAATTTCATCACATAAACAATGTTTCCATTCTAGAACAAGAGAAGCATTTGAAGGAAACTACTGAATGTTGCCATAGTAACGGTTAGTGGTTGGAATCGGATCCCCCAAACCGAGTCGATTAATCGGAGGCCATAATCAGCGATTAATCGATTAATCAGCATTTTTAACAAAACATGAAATTTTTAATATTTTAACCAGTTTTGTTGTTGTTGATATTAACATTATATTGCTATATTTTATCAAAATGAACTTTATCATGACTATTCCTTATGTGTTGTGTGGTTTAATAATGAATAAATGCATAAAAATCTTGCTTCGTGTTCGAATAAGTGAACAATCTTGTGGCTGCATTGTTACGAACTGTGTTGAAAACGGCGTTAAACCCTAATAACAACAACAAATCTTGTACAGAATGAAGAATATTACAGATTACAATAGAAATAACCACAACATAATTAGTGCAGATTTTTATAGGTAAGAAATAAATTAGGACATATATGACTCAGGGTTTTTTCTTTATGAACTTTGAAAATTGACAAAATAAACAATGTAACATCGTATGTTTGCATGGAATTGCCTATTCACATCCGTATTACGATCGCTGATTAGTTTAAAGGGGTTGTTTTATCCAATAAAAAAGCTCGTTTCAGTTGAGCGGTAAACAGAAATGGTCATGTAAAAATATTATCGAATAATCGGTACGGTAAAAAAATTCGTCAACTTTTCGTCGACTCGAAATTTTCATCGTCTTCGTCACGTCAGCAGCAATTCGTTGACGACGCAGCGACGATCTGATTAATCAACTCACCACTAGTAACGGTTACAAACAATTCTGCCTTTCCAGAATTAGACCTGTATCTGAAGTAAATCAATTGAGACATTGCAACGTATACAACGCATGCCATCAATCCGAAAATCAGAGATGTATCTACGTAACTACTCAATGGTGGCATCATAAATTGTACGCGTTGCCTCATGTGTTCATGATGCCAGCTCTTTATTTCGATAAATAGTTATGTGTTGAGTTATGCACTAAGTAAATTAATTTCTTATGTGTTTTCAAATAATATTTTATACGTAAATTGCGATTGAGTAAAATACGTATTTTTAACTCTAGATATCTCTTTACCGATCATTTGCTTCGCTTATACTCTGATATAATATAAACTATACCAACCTACTTTTAACATCATCAAAATTAACAATAAAATGAAAACTATTCATTTAGAAATCAGGAAGTACAATAGTATACATTGCATTTCATATGCCGAACTTGCATTATGCTTAGTTTAGATTGGCAGTGCGTATGTTACAATTAGTGAAAACCTACTGTAATTTATTTACGATTGTCAGCGGTTAATTCCTATCTGAGGAACTTGCACTGTGCTTATTTAAGATTATAATTGGGTGTCTAATCTTTAGAGAACACTTTTCTGCATACATGCACACTACTGATATGTCGTAGATGAGAATAATCAGGTTGACATGTATTGAAACGTATGCGTGTATCATTTACTGATATCTGATTATTGAATAAAGAAACGTAAACTCAACATCTGGGAAACAACTCGTTTCGGTGATATGATGGAATGCTAGCTAAATAGTATCATATTCTTCAAATGCTTAATTTAGCCGTGCACGTACTCTACGTGGCTATGTAAACTATTATTCAGGCACCACTCTCCCGTTCTTCATATTGTAAATGATTATGTTTGACTAAAATGTCAATACGTACTTGTAATATAAATCCAAGTGGTCCCGCAAACCTCCAGATGAACCATTAGCTAAATAAATATATGGGCGAGTGAATAATTATTATAGATATATTTCAATATAAATTAAAATTAAAGTTAAGAAGAACATGTGTCGAAACATGCGAAATAAGCCAGATATTTCATTCTGAAATCGAAAATGTCTGTACGGTCGAATTCGCCAGCATGTATATCATGCATGTACGATGTGAATCTAAATGTAGTTTTCGTGCAGATTCGTTCATACGACACAAAGACACAATTTTGTTTCATGGATCATTTTAATTTCCTGCAACGATATCTATTCATACGACACACGAACACTTACTCCGGTCCTTATATAAAGACGAATGCTTCGGTTATTGTAGAAAAATATGTACGAAATATTTTTGTCACAATCGGCTCGGTGCGCTAATTTGTCTTTGCTGCATATTATGAAATTTGTCTTCAATGTTTAATTTTTCGTGCCTATTGTGTGTTATTGTAACATATTTTTTATCAATATATAGAGAAATTTAACACATATAACAATCGTATAATCTCGCTTTAAGGCTTGATTAAAATTATGATAATGATCTTGATGATTATTTTGAAACAAAATATGGTAAGGATTATAATTTATAATGCTGACATATTCTATGAGATTGCATGATTGTTTAGGCTATTGTATTGTAATGTAACGAGTTTCAAAGCTGCTTAAAATATTATTGTTGATATAAACACAAACTTTTACAATGTTTAACTTTTAAGTTGAAATATGGGTGTATAAATTATCTGTTAAATAGTTGTGATTAAATAATAATAATAATAATAATAATAATACTTATAATAATACATGTAATACAAAATATACTACTACTACTACTACTACTTCTACTACTACTACTACTACTACTATTACTACTACTACTACTACAACTACTACTACTACTACTACTACTACTACTACTACTACTACTACTACTATAAATAGGTAATGTCTGCAATCGTGTTGGTCGTGCTTTTCACCATTATCATCGACAACAAACAGTATGATTTCTATATATATTTGTATGGCTTTGTTTCTATTTGTTTTATTTTCATTTTCGCTTGCACGTTGTTTTCGTATTTTACAACTGTACATGTATTTTGTATTTTCGACAGTTTCAATTCAGTATTTGTTTTATATAAAATTGTTTAAACATATTTTTATAATGCTCCGTTTTAAACATTAAAACAAATTCGAGACCTTGTTTTGCTGCGTTTTGGACAAAAAACCATATCCGGAAAATCAGAATGATTTAATTATTTCAATGCCGCCAGCAAAATTGTTCGGAAATATTGATTTACTTTGTAAACAAGTAAACGTTGCCCTAAAGTTTCACCAAGAATGGGATCTTATACATAATATGCGTGGAAGTATTTTTCATACGAATTATGGTATTTATTATATTAACCGATATTATTAACCGAGTTCGAATTAATGATTGCATTAATCGTTGCCCATATTCTTCATGCTTAAAAATAACAGGGTTTTCCAAGTGCTCAAACAGTGTAATGAAAATGTTGACACCGCTTTTACTATAAACAAAATTCATTGGTAGGAGTTTGCAGTTTCATATTTTATTTAAGTGACACATAGTACATACATATAATAGTTATTATATACAATTTCAAATCAAACAGTACTACCCAGCCATGCAAATGGCTTACGAGTCACTAATTAGACATGGATAAGTGTAGCCGTCTAAAGTCTGTTAAAGAGTTTAAAGTAAAATAATCACTGATTTGATATAGGATGAAGCATTAATATAAGTGTCATAACCAATTTGTATAATAGCAATAATAAAGTCATATCGGCTAACACAGTATACTTTCTCGTTTAAAATAGCAATCGTTTATAAATAAAGCAAATTTATATATAACTCGTTTGTCCGTCATTAAGCATTCGAGTCTGTCACTATAATCCATACGAATCATGTCTGGTATTATCGTTATGATGTAATTGTGAAACATAAGTCTAAGGTTTGTATAGCAGGAGAATTCAAATAGGAAGTGGTACTCGGATTCGATTTTATTTGGTTCCTTGCAGAGTAAACACAGTCTCTCTTCAGGCTTCAGGTGTCGGAATCTCCCGGTTTCAATGCGTAGTGGCAAGGTTCCAGTTCTGATCTGTGCAATAAACGAGCTGAGGTGTTTCGGGAGGCACATTATCACTTAGTTTTCGCAATCATATTGATGTTTTATCTGCCGAAAGGTTCTGAGTTTCGGCTGGGTTTCGAGGCCATGTGTCCATTTCAATCTGAACGCATCGGACAGTGGGCTACACCACACCGTCTCTCTGATGTACGTAGGCGGCCGTCATATTGGATTTGGAACTACTTTAGAAAAAAAGATGGCGGCCGCCTCGTTAAGAGGAAAAATTTAAATGTGTGTTTTAGCTCGTCTTTTTCAAGATTACAAGTAATATTTTTTAAGTAATAAATTAATGTAGATCTGTGAATTCCCACAACGTACTTAAAAACTTGTTAAAATTTAAAGATGCCATTACTGACATACTGATAGGAGTACTTATAGAATTGACATCGAGTTCATTAAAAAATTAATTCGGCTGTTTTCGTTATCTTTTGTGAGATACGAGGATTGCTTACATAAACTTGATAAAGTATGAAACACATCACTCATTGTATGAGCATGGAGGGCCGAGTGGTCCAAACGGTAGACTTTTACTCCATGGGGTCAATGGTTCGAGCCCATTTGAGGGTTACTTATATTTTTTTATTCAATTTTATTCTTTTTTTTATTGCAGCTTTTTAGATCCAATGTTTGCATTTATCAATATAGCGTAGAGTCTATAATGAAAAAAATAATTTGGGGAGTTCTTATGTTATAGTTATACAAGGATTGCTTATATAAAGTATAAAATAAACCACTGACTATATGGGAGCACTGATGGCCCATTGGTTTAAGCTTTTACTCCAAGGGTCAGTGGATCGAGCCCAGTTAAGGAAGACTTCCTTTCTTATTTTTAATTCTTTTTTTTTATTTAGGTATTTTGCTCAAATGTTTACTTATCAATATAAAGTATTTAATAACAAACTTCAATACATGTCTAATTTGTGAAAACGTCTCTTTGAAATTGCTAGTTTTCCTCTTACATGCCCTTGTATTTTAAGATAGAATACTTTCCTCTCCAGAGGAAAGAGGTATGGGTTTGAATCCCATCGGGGGCTTCAGAGGATGATTCATTTTGAGAGAAATGCTAAT
Source organism: Dreissena polymorpha (assembly GCF_020536995.1). NCBI lineage: Eukaryota > Metazoa > Mollusca > Bivalvia > Myida > Dreissenidae > Dreissena > Dreissena polymorpha. The sequence continues at coordinate 8,931,717 of NC_068365.1, read as the reverse complement.
ATTTGCTTTAGTGTATCCCAAAATTAACCTGATATTAAATATATAACTGTGAAAGATAATTCAAAATAATGTTTGTTTCTATATACATTGTGATCCATGGACATGAACATTCAATTATGCAAGAAACATGTATGATTTGAGGAAAGAATACAACAGCAAACTTAGAATGGACATTCATTTTTATTTTTAAGATTGTTAAATAACTAAAACTATAAATGTTGTAAAGCTTGTGTATGACGTCCTTGCTTCTGGGCAGCAGAACAGTTTAGGCATATATGATTACTCTTTTTCTTTAGAATCAACATTGATGCATTATTACTTAAGCAAAGTTAATCTTTTTTAAAACTCGATGAATTGGGAACTGAATTTTTCATGTTCGTTGCTTGCATTGACTATTTGTACTGAACATAATGTTACTGGTGAACAAATGCCTTCTCTCTTTACACTTCACAGGGAGATGGTGTTTTTCATAAATGTCCAGGTTAATTTGTATAAATACCGGGTAAGACCTCGTATCATTTTTATATACATGAAAGCTATACATTTATGATCAGGGATTGAAACTAACTCCTTACTATTGGTGGCCCGCACGGGCAACCATCTTTAGTACTTTGGTTGCCCAGATAAAGAATAACGAGCCCAGAAATATGTACATGCGTTAATTATACATTCTTTTAATAAAATAATAGATAATTAAATAAAATTGCTGACATTACACATGTTCAATGCATGATGTATTATTATGAGCCTGAATTGAATCATTTCCTATTCCAAAATAATGCATGTTATTTAACTTGTATTGATCCATGGTGGTCAATTGTTATTCAATTTTTATTGCACTGAATTGTTTTCAGCTTTAAAAAAACAAGTTGCCTGGCCGGACTACCAACTTTTGAAATTGAGTTGCCCAGGCCAAAATCTACTTGCCCCGGGCTCAAGGGAAACCACTAATTTCCATCCCTGATGATGATGACATTTTGTGTTTCGCTGTAAATTTACAGAGAAAATATACTACAGCCGCATGTCACCAGAGTTGTTAAAAGGGCATTTTGACAGTATTGTCCCTAACTTTTGCCAATTTTGACATATTCTCATAAACAAGAGGACCACGATGGCCCTGTATCGCTCCACTGCTGAAAAAAGGCTGAAACAAATATTCTCGGCATGTGCAAATACTTAAATATAGGCCCTTTTTAATCACATGTACACTTTTGTGACCCCCTGGGCTGGGTCAAATTTAACCCCAGGGGCATAATTTGAGCAAACTTTGTAGAGGACTACTATACCTCACTACATACAAAATGTGGTAGCCCTAGGTCCTAGAGTTAAGGATAAGAATATGTTGACAGTTTTCACAAAATAAGCAAGATATAAGCGTATATAATGTTCAATTTTGTGACCGCGGGTCAGGGTCAAATTTTACCCAAAGGGCATAATTTGAACAAACTTGGTAGAGGACTATAAGATGTTACTGCATACCAAATTTGGTAGCCGTTGTCCGAATGGTTTTCGACAAGAAGATTTTTAAAGATTTCACAAAATAGGCGCTTTATAAGCGTTTATTCAATCTTGTGACCCCCGGGGCAGGGTCAAAGTTGACCCCAGAGGCATTATTTGAACAAATTTGGTAGAGGTTCACTAGACGCTACTACACACCAAATTTGGTAGCCCTAGGCCCAATGGTTATGAACAAAAAGATTTTAAAGTTTTCACAAAATAGGCCCCATATAAGCGTATGTTCAGTTTTGTGACCCCCCGGGCAGGGTCAAATTTGACCCAAGGGGCATAATTTGAACAAACTTGGTAGAAAACTATAAGATGTCACTACGTACCAAATTTGGTAGCCCTATGCCTTATGGTTTAGGACAAGAAGATATTTAAAGTTTTCACAAAATAGGCACTATATTAGCATATAATCGATTTTGTGGCCCCCAGGGCAGGGTCAAATTTGACCCCTTGGGCATAATTTGAACATACTAAGTAGAGGACTGTACAATGTCACTACATACCAAATTGTGTAGCCCTAGGCCTAATGGTTATGGAAAAGAATTTTCTTTTAAGTTTTCACAAAATAGGCATTATATAAGCATATGTTCAATTTTGTGACCCCTGGGGCAGGGTCAAATTTGACCCCAGGGATAAAATTTGAACAAATTTGGTAGAGAACTATAAGATGTCACTACATACCAAATTTGGTAGCCCAATTTTTATGGTCGGACAAGAAGTTTTTAAAGTTTTCACAAAAAAGGCTCCATATAAGCGTATGTTCAATTTTGTGACTCCCAGGGCAGGGTCAAATTTGACCTCAGTGGCATAATTTGAACAAACTTGGTAGAGGACTATAAAATGTCACTACATACAAAATTTGGTAGCCCTAACCCAATTGTTAGGACAAGAAATTTTTACAGTTTTTACAAAAAAGGCCTTCTATAAGCATATTTTCAATGTTGTGACCCTCGGGGCAGGGTCAAACTTTACCCAAGGGGCATAATTTGAACAAACTTAGTAGAGGACTATAAGATGCCACTACATACCAAATTTGGTAGCCCTAGGCCCAATGGTTATGGACGAGATTTGTAAAGTTTTCACAAAATAGACCCTATATACGCATATGTTCAATTTTGTGACCCCCGGGGCAGTGTCAAATTTGACCCAGGGGCATAATTTGAATAAATTTGGTAGAGTACAATTAGATGTCTCTACATACCAAATTTGATAGCCCTAGGCCCAATGGTTATCGACGAGGAGGTTTAGAAAGTTTTCACAAAATAGGCCTTCAATAAGCAATTTTCAATATTGTGACCCCCAGGGCAGGGTCAAATTTGACCGCAGGGGCATAATTTGAACAAATTTGGTAGAGGACTATTAGATGTCTCTACATACCAAATTTGATAGCCCTAGGCCCAATGGTTATGGACGAGAAGATTTTGAAAGTTTTCACAAAATATGCCTTAAATAAGCAATTTTCAATTTTGTGACCCCCAGGGCAGGGTCAAATTTGACCCAGGGGCATAATTTGAACAAATTTGGCCAGTGGAACTAAAAACTGATTCTTTGTTTAGCGTGCAAAGGGGATGGAGGAACATTTGTTGGTGCCTTTTTAAAAAGTTGTTTAATTGTGTGGAAAATTGAGTTTAAAAATGTATACACAATGCCTAATATGTGGCCAATTCCAACAATGTCTGTGGTTTTTCATGTAAAAACAAGAGATGTGTTTGTCAGAAACATATGTCCCCTATTGCGCCGCTTTGAAGCCGTATATTTGACCTTTAAGGATGACCTTGACCTTTCAGTACTCAAAATGTGCAGCTCCATGAGATACACATATATACCAAATATCAAGTTGCTATCTTCAATATTTCAAAAGTTATAGAAATGTTTAAGTTTTCAGACAGACAGTTAGCACATATAAGTTGGTTTTACAAATTCACTGAGTGTAAACATTGGGCACTTATATAGCTCAAAGTGACCGGGAAACAAATTCTTGTGTTCTGATTTACATGCATGTATTTACACTTGCAAAATTCAAAGTTAAGAATGGTAATTGTTCTCTTATTGCCAACAACTGCATAAATCTTAACATTGTAAACTGGTTGTTTTGTCTTTATTACTACTTTTGTACATTCTTTTGTATTGCCCTCTTTATATTAACTTTCAACATATATATTATATCAAGTAATTGTAGATATCATATGTTTTGTGATGTAAATGTGTAGGGTTCTTGTTACTTGTCACACCCATTTCCATTTCATAATGCCTTAACACTGATATAGGATATTAGTGATTTTTGATTATTGTATTTATGTAAACTTATTCGATATGCTGATGAAAGTGTCATCCTTTATTTTCACAAAGATCCTAGTATCAGCAGTAGTGTTGTTTGTAAAGAACTTGAAAATTGTATTAAATGGTTAGTGGATAACAAACTGTCTTTACAACTTGGAAAAACTGAATGTATAGTGTTTGGTTCCAAAAGGAAATCTAAACTTCATAATTTTAATGTAAAATGTAATGATCACACTATTGTTTCTCAATCATCTGTTGATCACCTTGGTTCAATATTCGACACTGATCTTTCTGCTACATCTATTGTTAATAATATTATTAAAAAGGTGAACTCAAGAATAAGATTCTTCAGGGGCGTAGCTAGCATATTTTGAGCTGTACGCCCAAATATATTACATAAAAACAGGATGTGTGTGCAGGGGTCCTCCCCTGGAAATTGTTTAAATCCTATAACGCCTGTGGTGATATTTAAAGCATATCTAGACAAATAATAAGTTAAGAAATTATAAGACTTTGGTCTGTATTTCTTTGATATTTTACTGTTTTATCTCAATGTCAGAGAACTAAATTTTGCTGTATTATCTTTATACCAGAGAACTAAATTTTAAAACAATATGGAACAGAGAAACATTTAAAATTGTAACACTCACTTATTCACAAGACAAACCATGGGAAATCTTTCCAATAATACTGTCTGCATGTCTATATAGAAAGAAGTAGAGTTGATAATTGGAAGATATGTCATTTGAACAAGACCAGAATCCATTGCCTGAGGATCATGACAATATAAAATGCAGATTTCTTACACCTCACCACCTTCAGGGTCATTATTTTAATGCATTTTTCAAAGTTGAAGCAATTCTAATTTTTTCATGTTTAAAAAAATTTGTAGGCCTGGGCCTGCTGTGCCTAATAGCAGCTACACCCCTGTTCTTGTATAGACAAAACCACTGTTCAAATATGGAATTAGGAATATATATAAGTATATAATAATTATATTTGTATGTACATTTAAATGTGATGACAATTGTCATCACATTTAAATGTACATACAAATAGTGTAACTAAAGCTCTCTAATAATATATGCTAATTACTATTTGATCTCAAGACTACAGTCTCAAGTTTAAATTAATGATATTTTGTATGCGTATTAATGCCACCATTTTTGTACATTTTCCACCCATCTATAGGGCCCCATTGGAAATAAGTTGCAAACCTTTCATGGGACATTCTGTGGTATATATATCATGTCTTGATTTCAACATCTTGTAACTACTTGTTATTTCAGATCTCTGCCAAATACACTGACTACAGTGTATTTTCTTGTAACTGAATTTAACTGATTAACTTTGACTGTGATATTCAAAATGTGATATATCAATGCATTGTGATCCAAAACCTGTGATAATTGTTTTCCAATTGTTAAATGTTGTAAATTGACTGTATTGTATGATCTGTACTTGTATGACATATATATGCATGAATAAATCAATATTTAGAAAAGTGTGACTTACACTGTTTCCAGACATATTACAGTTAAATTACTTCATGTCAGTAAATGGCAGTCAGGGATGGAAAATATCTTTTTACAATTGTTACCTGGACTGTCAACCATATTTAGTGTTTTTGTTTCCCATCTAAAGAGTGCAGACCATAAAACCATGGGCATGCCTGTGATATGTATCTTAAAGTTTCTTAAAAGATAAATAATATAAATTTTAACAACACGGCTCAGTTTTAACATTCCCAATACAGTATGTCTTATTTTGAGAGGCCATTCTGTTCATTTCCAAGGGCAAAGTTATGCCTTAATTTATTAATATTACCAAACTGAACATTGTTACACTGTCCCTAATTTTAATGGCACTGGATTGTTTAAGGCTTTGAAAAGCTAGTTGCCTGGCTGGGATTATAACAACATCTGGAATTAAAATGCCTAGGATAAAATATAAACAATATCTGCCAGAAGTACTGTATGGTTGCCATCATCAAATGTACAGAAAGAATCGTTTTTCAAATTCAATCAAGCCCCACTCATTCCATTCAATGAAACCTTTCAGGTGTCTTAATACTGATAATAGCCCCACTGAGGGCCGTACGGCTATGGTCCATATACAGTTTGTGACTGCCTGGCTGGTCACTGTAATGCCATTGGGACCAACGTAGAGTTTACTATTTCTTATATTACATCGAAGAGTTTTCTCTGTACCACTGTACAGTGTTGTACGATTGTTTATGGTATAGAACATAAACATATTGATTAAATCTCAAAATTTGTCGCCTGCAGCCTAACATCAGCAATGTTGCAATGAATATAATTTAAGAAAAACTGATTCTTTTAAGTTTGAATAATGTTGATGTTTTCACTTCAATAAACAACTAATTGGCTTCCTTAAATTTGAATATTTTGCATGCAATAATATCTAATTTTAAACAATAACATTAATAAATATTCTATTATATTATTCTTAAAGATATTGGTCCTTATATATCTATATTATCGGTTAATTTAGTGAAAATTTATTCGTGTGTAACCCGAACTATATTTTCGGTGTAATATCTTCCGCCTAGAGGCGTTAGACATATCCTTCCACCAAATACACCCGAGAGACGATCGCCGATATGGCGGAATTGTCCGAGGTGTCCCGATTGGTGTCCATTTGTTGATTTAGTTTTTTTTATAGTGTTCGGTGGCCCGACTGAGAAGACTATCCAGTGAGATGTTGCCCATCGATCTGGATGCAAATAAGTGCTCTAGGTTTAGTGAGTCAAAGATGTGTTTAATGTCGAAGTTCCAGTCCTTATTCTGCGAGAAGTCCTAATTAAATATCCTCTTTGAAAGCCTATCGTCGTGCATCTTAACAAGGCGGTCCCACAGGCGCAACATCCCCATATGGTGTCTTGCGGTAGTAGTCTGCCACCCCACGTCGCCGTTCATTACAACATTTGATGCGTGTTTATGAACACCAAGAAAGGCTCGAATCGCCCTATGTTGTATCGTGTCGAATTTCAAGTAAAGTTTTGTATCCCCAAAGCCCTGAACTATAATCCATTACAGGTATAACACTGCTGTTATAAAGTTTAATGTATACGGTAAACGTAATTCCATTTATTATTTTAGCTTTATTTAAAATCCCACCGCCGATTCCTCTAGTGTGTTAGCGGTAACGGTGAAGTCAAGCGTGTCTGATAAAATGCACCCGATGTATTTATAACTGTTCGTTATGTTTATAGTGTGCTCTCCAATGTTAAAGGTACACGTTGTTTGTTGCTGACTTTGTTTTCGGAAATGCATAACGCTCGTTTTCGAAGGATTTATTTGTATGCGCCATCTTTTGCAACATGTATCGATTTTATCCAGCATCTTTTGAAGATTTTGCTCGCTTTCGCTTAAGGTTCATGGGGGGGGGGGGATAAAATTCGTGAAAACTTTGATTTGGTTTTTCTTCATTCAATGTGGTACAATATGGTCAAACTATATATCATTTTAAAGGTAAAGATGGATAGAATAACATAAACACATTTTTGACATTCAATATTTTTTTGATTTATTCATATTTTTGTTTAAACCCCATACATTTTTACACTAATTTAAAAAATCTCAATCTAAAGTTAGGAACGATATGCACTACCGTAATTTGAATAAATACAAAGCTATATACATATACAAGGTCAAGTAAGCAACATTTCACAGAAAATTATTGTCATAAAACAACAAATGAGTTTTTATTAAACTGCATTTTTTGGATAAATTTCCTAAACAAAATTCTAAAAATAACTAAACGGAACTACTTTTTAAGAATCCAGGTATGGTGGATAATAAGAGTCACAATTCACCAATTTGACAAAATATATAACATTTTAGAATCACCTGTGTTTAGAATTGGTGTTTCATCATTATTTTACCTATAACACGTTGTGATAAATGGAGCAATTTGTCCTTCATTAACAAGGTTTAACAGGTTTTTTTGCTGCAATACAAAATATGTGTATGAAGGGACCAAAGCATTAAAAAAATTCAATTTAATCTGACTAAATGTACATTTTTCAAGGATTTACCACATGAGTTAATTTTAGACAATTTTGTAAACAGGAAGCATTAGCAAACAATTATTGTTCATGAAACGCAAATTTCAACATCAACATGGCTATAAAAAATTGTGGTAAAGGATAAATAGTTGTTTAACAATTTCTCTTTTGGTGAAAATGTATTCATAAGTACAGTTTATGCTACATATATGTTTAAATTTAAAACATGATGTATAAAAATATGTTTCAGCAACTGTGCTTCTTTCATTTTTATATTGTTTGCTGCAGATATTTAAAAAACATTTTGCACCGTTAGTTGTTTTATTTATTTCTTTTGAGACATTGTAGCATGTTTGGAGTAATACCGTGACAACATTAAGCATACCCAAATTCCATGGATCCCATCAAGTACTACCATCTTATAACAGGAGTCTTCCATCAAAGTGTAATGCTATCTAAATATCAAAACTATTCCTTCGTTGCTTAAGGGTCTTACGTATGAACCGGTCAAAATGAAACCTGAGACCACCCATTCCAGAGGGTGGCGCTACACCATTAAGCCATGTGGAAGTTCTGTTTCAGTACAATGCAGAATAAACAAAATAGGTAAAACACCTACTTAGGACATCGGCAATAATGCATATGTTATCATATACATTTGTCATTATAATGATAAAACATTTCAAATTCAAACATTTAAACACATCACTAATACCTTAAATATCAACAAATTGCACTTCTTTGTTGTTAAAGTCTTCTATAAGGTGGTTAATTATTGTTAATTCATCTAAATCTACATAAAGAATTTCGTAAACAGCATCTATACCATCTCTGCCATGTAAAATGTTTATTACTGTTCCATGATACCATTTATGTTTTCCATCAATTGTCCATTTGTTTTTTATTGTTCGTCCAAGAAATTTCACAGATGTTTTACGAAGAACTCTGCAAGATAAAATATTAATACACGTTTGGTGAATGCTTGCATTTTGCAGCAAACAATTGAAAACATCATGACAAAAAGTGCGATTTCTTAATCAGCAACTTCTCCTCTTAACACAATGTTTCCAAAACTTATAATGTAAACAACAGCAAATAGACATTGCTATCTGAAATTTATGTCAATTTCAAAGGTTGTCTTATGAGCTGATCCAGTACTTAAATGACTATGATTCTATTTAACCAATTTTAAATTTAAATATATAAGTAAATGGCTGATTTAGTTCCTCATGTCAAAATATACTATGTTTAACATGTAAAAATGGCTTGAAGATCTTTTATAACAAGAGAACAACTTATTACAACGAATTTCATAATTCTTTTGACCTGCTTTTAGTCACAAAATTTGAATTTGATATAATATGTATATTGCCTAAATATTAGCGCGGAAGTTAGAAAAAAATCAGTGGAGATAAAATTATATATTTTATTAACTATAAACGTTATAAACGAGAAGTGAAATAAGGAAAGTATGTGACAAACGAGTGTTAACCTGTTCTGGATTATAAATGCCTAAAAAGCGGAAAAACAGTTCACCTGGGACAGTTCATTTACAAACACAAAAGAGGAAGAGTAATAGTGCAAAAAGCAATATGGCGGATAATCCGACTTGTGCAAATATCGCAGGAGCGGCGACATCCACACCTTCTTACGCTATCCAATCGCCACAAAGAAACGGTTCATGTTTGCAGGCAAGTCAATCTTTCAATACAATGTCACCACAGCCATGTAGTTTTAACAATAACAGTAATTTTCCAAGTAGTCAATTTATGAACATGGCTTCACCGGGGTATGGACAATTCAATATGCCAACAACTCCAAATGTCATGTATTCACAGCAAAATACAGATTTTACCACAGTGCTTAACATGCTTTTGAGCAGGATGGACAATATAGATAAAAAACTGTGTCAATTAGAAACCATTCAATCAGCAATGAATACGCTTACGGTGAAATGTGTATGTATGGACAAAAAAGTGTCACAAATTGAGATCAAAATCAGAGAAATCGAACAAAGCCGCGAATATGACGGTACTATGCTGGAGAATTTAAACAAAAAGCAAAAGGAAATTGAATTTCTAACTGGACGGTTGAAAGACCATGAAGACCTCATGCAGCACGAAGTCACTGATCTTAAATGTCGAAGCATGCGGGATAATCTTCTATTCTTCAAAATTCCCGAGGAAAAAGATGAACAGTGTGAGAAAAAAATACGGGACCTCATGGAATCAAAATTACGAATCGAGAACGCATCCAGAGACATTAAATTGCACCGTGTCCATAGAATAGGTCGGTATAACAGCGCAAAAATTAGGCCTATTGTAGCCAAATTTGCTTATTATCCGGATCGAGAACAAGTGCGGAAGGCATCCAAAGAGCTAAAAGGGACCCCGTATGGTATATCGGAACAATACCCCAGGGAGGTAATGGAAACCCGACCCAAGCTTATTCCAATCATGAAGAAGGCGAGAGAAGAGAATAAGGAGGCCTACCTGAGGGTGGATAAACTATTCATCGACGGCCGTGAATACAAGTCGAATGCTTAGGAGAAATGTGGGAGTGTTGTGAAATGTGTAACCTGGAACGTTGAGGGGCTCACAACGGACAAGTCTTCATCACCGGAATTTGTAAAATTACTTTCACAATATGATATTATTTGTTTTACTGAAACATGGACAAACTCAAAATCGAATATTAAATTGTCTGGACTTAGTTATCCAATACATTCATATAGACGTTATCAAAATAAGCGTGCGAAGCGTGCAAGTGGTGGAATTATTGTATGTATTCGCGATAATATACGAAAAGGGGTTTCAGTTGTTAAAAATGAAATAGATTGTCTATTATGGATTAAACTTGATCAACATTTTTTTAATACTGAAAATGACATGTATATTGCTGTGACATATATTGCACCTGAAAATTCACCTGTTCACCCACGATTTGATGGAGATATTTTTAAAACTATTGAATCTGATATTAATACTTTCAGCGAGTTAGGTGCGGTTTATGTAACGGGCGATTTAAATGCAAGAGTTGGTCGAAAACTAGATTATATTGCATATGATCGTAGTTTAAGTAATCTTGATTTTATAGACATTGACCATCCTATGCCTAGGGCAACGTGTGATTTGAATTCAAACCGCTTCGGGGACGCATTCCTAGATTTATGTTTGGCTACAAATTTTCAAGTCGTTAACGGTAGATTACATAACGATACTAATATTGGTAAAATAACATGTTTTACACACAAAGGGCAGAGTTTAGTTGACTATCTGTTAACACGGTCGGAAAATTTTGTAAATATCGTGCACTTTACAATAAAGATTTTAATGAATTTTCTAATCACGCTCCCCTTGAATATAGTTTAAAAATTGGGACAACTAGCAAAACATATAAGCGAGGACGTAAAACTTTTGTGAAATGGAATCCTATTCACAAGGAAGCTTTCCTTTCAGAATTATCGGGCGACATTGCGAATCTAGTTTAAAGTTAAGTTTAAAACGAGGGATAGATAATAACGATGATGCAGAGGAACTAGCGTCAATGTTTACTCAATACTTAACGTCTAAAGGCAATCCTTATTTCGCGCACACTATTAACAGCGATAGAAATCAATTCGATTCACATGACAAAAATAAACAAAAATGGTATAGTGCGGAATGCGAAAGTAAACGTAAAGAATATAAGGATGCTTTATACAATTATAACCAAATTAATAACGAGAGCAATCGACAGTCAGTATTAGAGAAAAAGAAATCGTATAAATATTATTGTCGTAAATGCAAGACAGATTTTAATAGAACTTTAGGACGCAAAATGGATAGCATGAAATCTAAGTCACCTAAAGACTTTTGGAAAATGTTCAAAAAAAGATCACCAAATGATAACGGAGAAACAATTGAATTAAATGAGTTCGTTGAACACTTTAAAAACCTGGCTAAAAACGAAGGTAATATAAATAATGAAAACAGTATAAATTTTGTTCGCAATTTCGACAGTAACCATAACTCTGAAAGTACTTACCCGGAGCTCGACAGATACATAACAATCGAGGAAATTATCATGGCAACAAAACGATTAGGAAATAATAAGGCATGTTCTTCGGACAATATAATATACGAATACTTTAAAGAAAGTGTTCATGTAATAGGTGATGCATTGGAATTGTTATTTAACCATATTCTCAAGTCCAGGAAATTTCCTCACAGCTGATCAACGGGTCTGATTATCCCCCTTTATAAAAAAGGCGATCCTTCAATACCCAACAATTATAGAGGTATAACCCTTGTGAGTTGTTTTGCTAAGTTATTCACGAGTATACTCAATGAACGCTTACACAATTGGGCTACAGCTAATGACATTTTAACTGACGCACAGTTCGGTTTCAAACCGGGTTATAGTACGGTCGACGCATTATTTGTCCTTCAATTATTGATTGAAAGTCATATCAATAATAAACAAAAACTGTTTTGCTGCTTTGTCGATTATTTAAAAGCATATGACTTAACGGATCGTATGCATCTCTGGTTTAAGCTCATTAGGTCCGGTATCGATGGCAAACTCCTGTCCGTTTTTCGCTCTTTGTATAACCAGATTAAATTAGGTGTCAAACATATGAATAGTATTTCCGATTTATTTGAATCCGACATCGGGTTATTACAGGGAGAAATATGTTCGCCAATAATGTTTTCATTATTCTTAAATGACATTGAGGTGCACTTACAAGCTGATATAAATGCGGGCATTACAATTGATAAATTATCCATTTATCTTCTATTATTCGCCGACGACGCAGTACTTATCTCAGAATCAGCTGAGGGTTTACAATCATCCCTGAACAATTTGTTTGAGTATTGCACGAAGTGGAATATAACGGTGAATGTCGAACAAACAAAAATTGTTATTTTTCATAAAGGCAGATTAAAAAAAGGCCATAGATGGGTGAACAATAATAATCCAATTGAAATCGTGAACAATTTTAATTATTTAGGAATAGTAGTTTCAAGCAGCGGCTCGTTTATACAAGCTACAAATACTTTATCAGCCAAAGCGCTTAGAGCGATGAACGCATTATTTACTGTTACAAAATCATTAAATGTATCTGTTAAAATAATGTTAAATCTGTTTGATGCATATGTTGCCTCGATTCTAAATTATGGAAGCGAGGTATGGGGGTTTACTAAAGCCGAAAATATTGAGCGTGTCCAACGCAAATTCTGTAAATGGCTTTTAAGTGTAAAAACTTCTACTAATTCAAATGCTTTGTATGCCGAAGTAGGGAGATACCGATGTATATATGTCGATATTTGCGAGTAGTTAAATATTTCTTAAAATTATTCAACGAAAAATCTTCTAACTGTATTTTAAGTTATATTATTCGTAAACAATTTAAAGAAGCATGTGATAATTTTTTTCTTTTTCATGTGATAATCCTCACTCCAAGTCATGGACATCGGAAACTCTTGCAAGAGTCAGGTTTTAATGACGTATGGTTATATCCAGAATCTGTTAATGTTTAGAGCTTTATTATAATGTTTCGCAATAGATTAAAAGATTTGTTTATTTCAAAATGGCGAATTGATGTAAATGACTCTCCATCACTATATTTGTACAAAGAATTGAAACCCATTTTTGAAAGATCCATTTATTTAGACAAAATTGAAAATTTGAAATTTAGAAACATAATCGCAAAATTGAGATTGTCTTCCCATGTTCTATATATAGAAACTGGTAGGCACCGAAATATTCAAAGAAATGAAAGAACATGTACATTTTGTTCTTATATATATATATATATATATATATATATATATATATATATATATATATATTTAAAGTGTCACAAAAGCCATAATTATCTGGTGGAATATTGAAAAAAATGTATCTTTTACCTACACTGATTGAAAAAGTCATTAGAAGCTGATGAAAAATAAATGGATTGTTTGGTTAAGGGTAAAACAAGAAGCATTTCAAAATACCCATAATCCTGGTTTTCGTATTTTACAACTGTACATGTATTTTGTATTTTCGACAGTTTCAATTCAGTATTTGTTTTATATAAAATTGTTTAAACATATTTTTATAATGCTCCGTTTTAAACATTAAAACAAATTCGAGACCTTGTTTTGCTGCGTTTTGGACAAAAAACCATATCCGGAAAATCAGAATGATTTAATTATTTCAATGCCGCCAGCAAAATTGTTCGGAAATATTGATTTACTTTGTAAACAAGTAAACGTTGCCCTAAAGTTTCACCAAGAATGGGATCTTATACATAATATGCGTGGAAGTATTTTTCATACGAATTATGGTATTTATTATATTAACCGATATTATTAACCGAGTTCGAATTAATGATTGCATTAATCGTTGCCCATATTCTTCATGCTTAAAAATAACAGGGTTTTCCAAGTGCTCAAACAGTGTAATGAAAATGTTGACACCGCTTTTACTATAAACAAAATTCATTGGTAGGAGTTTGCAGTTTCATATTTTATTTAAGTGACACATAGTACATACATATAATAGTTATTATATACAATTTCAAATCAAACAGTACTACCCAGCCATGCAAATGGCTTACGAGTCACTAATTAGACATGGATAAGTGTAGCCGTCTAAAGTCTGTTAAAGAGTTTAAAGTAAAATAATCACTGATTTGATATAGGATGAAGCATTAATATAAGTGTCATAACCAATTTGTATAATAGCAATAATAAAGTCATATCGGCTAACACAGTATACTTTCTCGTTTAAAATAGCAATCGTTTATAAATAAAGCAAATTTATATATAACTCGTTTGTCCGTCATTAAGCATTCGAGTCTGTCACTATAATCCATACGAATCATGTCTGGTATTATCGTTATGATGTAATTGTGAAACATAAGTCTAAGATTTGTATAGCAGGAGAATTCAAATAGGAAGTGGTACTCGGATTCGATTTTATTTGGTTCCTTGCAGAGTAAACACAGTCTCTCTTCAGGCTTCAGGTGTCGGAATCTCCCGGTTTCAATGCGTAGTGGCAAGGTTCCAGTTCTGATCTGTGCAATAAACGAGCTGAGGTGTTTCGGGAGGCACATTATCACTTAGTTTTTGCAATCATATTGATGTTTTATCTGCCGAAAGGTTCTGAGTTTCGGCTGGGTTTCGAGGCCATGTGTCCATTTGTTGATTTAGTTTTTTTTATAGTGTTCGGTGGCCCGACTGAGAAGACTATCCAGTGAGATGTTGCCCATCGATCTGGATGCAAATAAGTGCTCTAGGTTTAGTGAGTCAAAGATGTGTTTAATGTCGAAGTTCCAGTCCTTATTCTGCGAGAAGTCCTAATTAAATATCCTCTTTGAAAGCCTATCGTCGTGCATCTTAACAAGGCGGTCCCACAGGCGCAACATCCCCATATGGTGTCTTGCGGTAGTAGTCTGCCACCCCACGTCGCCGTTCATTACAACATTTGATGCGTGTTTATGAACACCAAGAAAGGCTCGAATCGCCCTATGTTGTATCGTGTCGAATTTCAAGTAAAGTTTTGTATCCCCAAAGCCCTGAACTATAATCCATTACAGGTATAACACTGCTGTTATAAAGTTTAATGTATACGGTAAACGTAATTCCATTTATTATTTTAGCTTTATTTAAAATCCCACCGCCGATTCCTCTAGTGTGTTAGCGGTAACGGTGAAGTCAAGCGTGTCTGATAAAATGCACCCGATGTATTTATAACTGGTCGTTATGTTTATAGTGTGCTCTCCAATGTTAAAGGTACACGTTGTTTGTTGCTGACTTTGTTTTCGGAAATGCATAACGCTCGTTTTCGAATGATTTATTTGTATGCGCCATCTTTTGCAACATGTATCGATTTTATCCAGCATCTTTTGAAGATTTTGCTCGCTTTCGCTTAAGGTTCATGGGGGGGGGGATAAAATTCGTGAAAACTTTGATTTGGTTTTTCTTCATTCAATGTGGTACAATATGGTCAAACTATATATCATTTTAAAGGTAAAGATGGATAGAATAACATAAACACATTTTTGACATTCAATATTTTTTTGATTTATTCATATTTTTGTTTAAACCCCATACATTTTTACACTAATTTAAAAAATCTCAATCTAAAGTTAGGAACGATATGCACTACCGTAATTTGAATAAATACAAAGCTATATACATATACAAGGTCAAGTAAGCAACATTTCACAGAAAATTATTGTCATAAAACAACAAATGAGTTTTTATTAAACTGCATTTTTTGGATAAATTTCCTAAACAAAATTCTAAAAATAACTAAACGGAACTACTTTTTAAGAATCCAGGTATGGTGGATAATAAGAGTCACAATTCACCAATTTGACAAAATATATAACATTTTAGAATCACCTGTGTTTAGAATTGGTGTTTCATCATTATTTTACCTATAACACGTTGTGATAAATGGAGCAATTAGTCCTTCATTAACAAGGATTAACAGGTTTTTTTGCTGCAATACAAAATATGTGTATGAAGGGACCAAAGCATTAAAAAAATTCAATTTAATCTGACTAAATGTACATTTTTCAAGGATTTACCACATGAGTTAATTTTAGACAATTTTGTAAACAGGAAGCATTAGCAAACAATTATTGTTCATGAAACGCAAATTTCAACATCAACATGGCTATAAAAAATTGTGGTAAAGGATAAATAGTTGTTTAACAATTTCTCTTTTGGTGAAAATGTATTCATAAGTACAGTTTATGCTACATATATGTTTAAATTTAAAACATGATGTATAAAAATATGTTTCAGCAACTGTGCTTCTTTCATTTTTATATTGTTTGCTGCAGATATTTAAAAAACATTTTGCACCGTTAGTTGTTTTATTTATTTCTTTTGAGACATTGTAGCATGTTTGGAGTAATACCGTGACAACATTAAGCATACTCAAATTCCATGGATCCCATCAAGTACTACCATCTTATAACAGGAGTCTTCCATCAAAGTGTAATGCTATCTAAATATCAAAACTATTCCTTCGTTGCTTAAGGGTCTTACGTATGAACCGGTCAAAATGAAACCTGAGACCACCCATTCCAGAGGGTGGCGCTACACCATTAAGCCATGTGGAAGTTCTGTTTCAGTACAATGCAGAATAAACAAAATAGGTAAAACACCTACTTAGGACATCGGCAATAATGCATATGTTATCATATACATTTGTCATTATAATGATAAAACATTTCAAATTCAAACATTTAAACACATCACTAATACCTTAAATATCAACAAATTGCACTTCTTTGTTGTTAAAGTCTTCTATAAGGTGGTTAATTATTGTTAATTCATCTAAATCTACATAAAGAATTTCGTAAACAGCATCTATACCATCTCTGCCATGTAAAATGTTTATTACTGTTCCATGATACCATTTATGTTTTCCATCAATTGTCCATTTGTTTTTTATTGTTCGTCCAAGAAATTTCACAGATGTTTTACGAAGAACTCTGCAAGATAAAATATTAATACACGTTTGGTGAATGCTTGCATTTTGCAGCAAACAATTGAAAACATCATGACAAAAAGTGCGATTTCTTAATCAGCAACTTCTCCTCTTAACACAATGTTTCCAAAACTTATAATGTAAACAACAGCAAATAGACATTGCTATCTGAAATTTATGTCAATTTCAAAGGTTGTCTTATGAGCTGATCCAGTACTTAAATGACTATGATTCTATTTAACCAATTTTAAATTTAAATATATAAGTAAATGGCTGATTTAGTTCCTCATGTCAAAATATACTATGTTTAACATGTAAAAATGGCTTGAAGATCTTTTATAACAAGAGAACAACTTATTACAACGAATTTCATAATTCTTTTGACCTGCTTTTAGTCACAAAATTTGAATTTGATATAATATGTATATTGCCTAAATATTAGCGCGGAAGTTAGAAAAAATCAGTGGAGATAAAATTATATATTTTATTAACTATAAACGTTATAAACGAGAAGTGAAATAAGGAAAGTATGTGACAAACGAGTGTTAACCTGTTCTGGATTATAAATGCCTAAAAAGCGGAAAAACAGTTCACCTGGGACAGTTCATTTACAAACACAAAAGAGGAAGAGTAATAGTGCAAAAAGCAATATGGCGGATAATCCGACTTGTGCAAATATCGCAGGAGCGGCGACATCCACACCTTCTTACGCTATCCAATCGCCACAAAGAAACGGTTCATGTTTGCAGGCAAGTCAATCTTTCAATACAATGTCACCACAGCCATGTAGTTTTAACAATAACAGTAATTTTCCAAGTAGTCAATTTATGAACATGGCTTCACCGGGGTATGGACAATTCAATATGCCAACAACTCCAAATGTCATGTATTCACAGCAAAATACAGATTTTACCACAGTGCTTAACATGCTTTTGAGCAGGATGGACAATATAGATAAAAAACTGTGTCAATTAGAAACCATTCAATCAGCAATGAATACGCTTACGGTGAAATGTGTATGTATGGACAAAAAAGTGTCACAAATTGAGATCAAAATCAGAGAAATCGAACAAAGCCGCGAATATGACGGTACTATGCTGGAGAATTTAAACAAAAAGCAAAAGGAAATTGAATTTCTAACTGGACGGTTGAAAGACCATGAAGACCTCATGCAGCACGAAGTCACTGATCTTAAATGTCGAAGCATGCGGGATAATCTTCTATTCTTCAAAATTCCCGAGGAAAAAGATGAACAGTGTGAGAAAAAAATACGGGACCTCATGGAATCAAAATTACGAATCGAGAACGCATCCAGAGACATTAAATTGCACCGTGTCCATAGAATAGGTCGGTATAACAGCGCAAAAATTAGGCCTATTGTAGCCAAATTTGCTTATTATCCGGATCGAGAACAAGTGCGGAAGGCATCCAAAGAGCTAAAAGGGACCCCGTATGGTATATCGGAACAATACCCCAGGGAGGTAATGGAAACCCGACCCAAGCTTATTCCAATCATGAAGAAGGCGAGAGAAGAGAATAAGGAGGCCTACCTGAGGGTGGATAAACTATTCATCGATGGCCGTGAATACAAGTCGAATGCTTAGGAGAAATGTGGGAGTGTTGTGAAATGTGTAACCTGGAACGTTGAGGGGCTCACAACGGACAAGTCTTCATCACCGGTATTTGTAAAATTACTTTCACAATATGATATTATTTGTTTTACTGAAACATGGACAAACTCAAAATCGAATATTAAATTGTCTGGACTTAGTTATCCAATACATTCATATAGACGTTATCAAAATAAGCGTGCGAAGCGTGCAAGTGGTGGAATTATTGTATGTATTCGCGATAATATACGAAAAGGGGTTTCAGTTGTTAAAAATGAAATAGATTGTCTATTATGGATTAAACTTGATCAACATTTTTTTAATACTGAAAATGACATGTATATTGCTGTGACATATATTGCACCTGAAAATTCACCTGTTCACCCACGATTTGATGGAGATATTTTTAAAACTATTGAATATGATATTATTACTTTCAGCGAGTTAGGTGCGGTTTATGTAACGGGCGATTTAAATGCAAGAGTTGGTCGAAAACTAGATTATATTGCATATGATCGTAGTTTAAGTAATCTTGATTTTATAGACATTGACCATCCTATGCCTAGGGCAACGTGTGATTTGAATTCAAACCGCTTCGGGGACGCATTCCTAGATTTATGTTTGGCTACAAATTTTCAAGTCGTTAACGGTAGATTACATAACGATACTAATATTGGTAAAATAACATGTTTTACACACAAAGGGCAGAGTTTAGTTGACTATCTGTTAACACGGTCGGAAAATTTTGTAAATATCGTGCACTTTACAATAAAGATTTTAATGAATTTTCTAATCACGCTCCCCTTGAATATAGTTTAAAAATTGGGACAACTAGCAAAACATATAAGCGAGGACGTAAAACTTTTGTGAAATGGAATCCTATTCACAAGGAAGCTTTCCTTTCAGAATTATCGGGCGACATTGCGAATCTAGTTTAAAGTTAAGTTTAAAACGAGGGATAGATAATAACGATGATGCAGAGGAACTAGCGTCAATGTTTACTCAATACTTAACGTCTAAAGGCAATCCTTATTTCGCGCACACTATTAACAGCGATAGAAATCAATTCGCTTCACATGACAAAAATAAACAAAAATGGTATAGTGCGGAATGCGAAAGTAAACGTAAAGAATATAAGGATGCTTTATACAATTATAACCAAATTAATAACGAGAGCAATCGACAGTCAGTATTAGAGAAAAAGAAATCGTATAAATATTATTGTCGTAAATGCAAGACAGATTTTAATAGAACTTTAGGACGCAAAATGGATAGCATGAAATCTAAGTCACCTAAAGACTTTTGGAAAATGTTCAAAAAAAGATCACCAAATGATAACGGAGAAACAATTGAATTAAATGAGTTCGTTGAACACTTTAAAAACCTGGCTAAAAACGAAGGTAATATAAATAATGAAAACAGTATAAATTTTGTTCGCAATTTCGACAGTAACCATAACTCTGAAAGTACTTACCCGGAGCTCGACAGATACATAACAATCGAGGAAATTATCATGGCAACAAAACGATTAGGAAATAATAAGGCATGTTCTTCGGACAATATAATATACGAATACTTTAAAGAAAGTGTTCATGTAATAGGTGATGCATTGGAATTGTTATTTAACCATATTCTCAAGTCCAGGAAATTTCCTCACAGCTGATCAACGGGTCTGATTATCCCCCTTTATAAAAAAGGCGATCCTTCAATACCCAACAATTATAGAGGTATAACCCTTGTGAGTTGTTTTGCTAAGTTATTCACGAGTATACTCAATGAACGCTTATCGTGATACATGCATGCGTGAAAATTGTTCGAAATCAATATATAAATAATCAAAGCACAAATAACTAATAACAGATTTGTATTATACAATACAAGTTTTCCAAAATGTTAACTAATTATCCGATAGGTGAAAACAAGTATGTGTGAGAGTGTTTTGTGTTAATATAAACACTGCTCTTATTGTGACATATAAACAACATTGTACCGAAAACAGTGGTAACAGGCAACACAATATCTGCATTCAGTTCATTATAAAATATACTCAAATGAGAAAATAGACGTTGAGTCAGGTAAAAATAATTATCTCTTTTTTTAAGCATATTAAACAGTAAATAGCTAACTTCCTAAGCGTTCCTTTATTATTACTATTCAGAAGTGTCAAAAATGTGTGCATACTTGGTCTAACTGAGAAGTATGATGATATATATTGGTTCTTTCCTCTAAATAAAACGGACATTTAAGTATAAAATGATATTCATCTTCTAAATCGTTTAGATTGCATAAAGCGCACTTTCTCTCGTTTCTGCTAATGCTATAATGTCTTCCTGTTTCAATTAACAAATTATGCGATGATAGGCGTATTTTAGCAATGATATTTCTATGTTTTTTTTTGTCAATCACATCTAAATACAAAGACCTTTCAAATACAGGTTTAAGTTCTTTATACAGTATTAATGAAGTTGATGAATCAACATTAACTCTCCACTCAGATACATACTGGTCTCTGAGTCTAGTCTTTAACAAAGGAATAAAGCTTTCAATAATAACTGACCCAGGAAACAACCATACATCTGTAAATCCTGTTTGGTTCAATATCTTGCGAACTTTGGAGGACCAATTAACAGTGTTATTTTGTGTTTCAATTTCTAATCTTTGCATATTGATGACAGTAGTAAGAATACAATTTCCTTGTTTCATTTGATGCAGTTTTAAAAATATTTTATAATTCTTAGGTATCTACCAATGTATAAAGGGAATCGGCCAACTTCAGCATACAGTGACATCGAATTTGTTGACAGTTTTACATTTAACAGTCTTTTACAGAACTTTCTGTGAATACGTTCAATATTAGTTGCCGTAATAAATCCCCATACTTCGCAATTATAATTAAGGATTGACAAGACATATGCATCAAACAACTTGAACATAACATTAATTGGCACGTCCATATCTTTTGTAATGCAAAACAGGGAATTCATCGCCCTTGTAGCTTTGCCATATAATGTATTCGTGGCAGGTATAAATGAGCCCCCACTTGACATAACAATACCAAGGTAGTTAAAATTGCTAACTATTTCAATTTCCTTTCTTTGTAGGTCCATTTGCATTTTTTGCTAAGCGCGCCCCCTTTTCGGAAAACCATTATTTTTGTTTTGTCAATATTAACAGTAAGATTCCATTTATCGCAATATGATTCTAAATTATTCAATGATTCCTGGAGTCCTTCTATAGTTTCTGAAAAAATGACAGCGTCATCCGCAAATAGAAGGAGGTAAATAGACAATTGATCTAACGTTATGCCGGCGTTTAGTCCGTTTTGTAAATTAAATTCTATATCATTAATAAATAATGAAAACATGATCGGCGATGTTATTTCTCCTTGTAATAAGCCGACTTTGCTACTGAAAGGTCCGAAAGTGAGCCCATGTGTTTAACTTGAAGTTTGACCTCGCTATACATAGAGCGGATTAGTGATATAAGCTTGCCGTCGATTCCCGATAAAATCATTTTATGCCATAGCTGTCCGCGATTTATAAGGTCATATGCCTTCCGGTAATCGACGTAACAGCATAAAAGTTTCTTTTTACTATGCAGTTGCTTTTCTATTAAATGATTAAGAATGAAGATCGCATCAGCAGTACTGCAGTTGGGTTTGAACCCCAACTGAGCATCTGTAAGAATGTCATATGTTTCTGCCCACGATTTTAAGCGTTCGTTTATCACACCTGTAAACAGTTTCGCAAAACAGCTTATCAACGTGATGCCTCTAAAATTGTTTGGATCGGAACTATCGCCCCGTTTATATACTGGAATAATAACTCCCGTTGACCAGCTCTTTGGAAATTGTTTCGTATCTAAGATATAGTTAAAAAGTATTTCTAATGGTTTGACTATAATTTGCACTGTTTCTTTAAAGTATTCATAAATTATATTATCGTTTGAGCCTGTCTTATTATTATTTAAACGCCTTGTAGCTTTTATTATTTCTTCTGTGGAAATGGGTTTGTCTAGATCCGGGTAGGAGCTGACTGGATTTTCTATGTTATCAAACTGCCGTAAATAACTGTCACTTTCGTCGTTGTTTGCATTGACGTCAGCCTCAGCAGCTAGAGTATTGAAATATTCGTAAAATTCTTGCAGCGATATATTATCTGCTTTCGGTGATACCGTTTTTTGTTTAAATAGTTTCCAGAATTCTCGAGGCTTTTTGCGACTCATATTATTTAATTTCATACCCTGTTCTCTGTTAAACTTAGATTTCATTTTCCGACATAAATATTTATATTCTTTTCTTGCTGCTAGCATTGTTGTTCGTGTATGTATATTCTTAATTAAATTATACTGGTAAACTGTTTGAATATATTCAGTCCGTTTTGCTTTGCATTCTTCGTTAAACCAGCGTTGTTTATTTGTGTCAGCAGAGGCGAATCTATTATGATCGTTAATACCATAATTGCTTACTACATGTTTAAAATATTTTTCCCCTCGTTTATTTAGAAAATCAGTAAACTCCGAGACTAATAAATCCGGATCGCATCGCGAGTGAACACCTGATTGTAAATTGTGTTCTAGTTCTTGAGCACCGTTTAATATGTCGTGCACGAAATTATCCCTGTACTCTGGTTTCCATTTAACGTATACGCGCTGATTATTTTTACCGTTAGTAACCGGGTTGTTCGTGCTTAGAGCAAATGTCACTGGGGCATGATTTGAGAATTCCGTGAAATCGTGCACATTAAAATCGGTCAAATCGTGGAAGTTTTTGACTGATGTTAACAAATAATCTACTGTACTTTCCCCATTATGGGTAAAACAAGTTAATTTGCCAACTTCTTTATCGCGAAATAGCCTACCGTTTACAATTCTTATATTAGTAGATTTACATACGTCTAACAAATAATCCCCAACCTATTTGTACCAGAGTCACGGGCTGCCCTCTGAAGTGGACTATCTATTTCAAATAAATCAAAATCACCTAAGCTTCTATCATTATCAATAAAACAGCTTTATGGCCGGTTCTTGCATTTGTGTCCCCCGTGATAAATACTTTTCCTTTATTATCAATAAGTTAATATCAGATTCTAACAGTTCAAAAATGTTTACGTCATACATATCATGCATTGGTGAATTTTCAGGTGGAATATATATAACAGCTAAATAAATATCATCTTTAATATTGAAATGTGTTTTATCAATTTTAAGCCATAGTAGACAGTCTATGTTATTTCTTACTAGAAAAACTCCTTTGCGTATACTGTCTCTAATATATACAATGATACCGCCGCTCGAACGTCTTGCTTTACGGTGTTGGAAGCGTCTATACGAGTGTATGGGATTGCTGTAACCTTTAAAATCAATTGTAGAATTCTTGTTAGTCCAGGTCTCGATTAAACAGATAATGTCATGTTCGACCAAAAATGACAAAAGTTTGCTGTCACCACGCTTTGAAGAAGATAGCCCTTCAATATTCCAAGAGACAACTTTTATGGTACTCTCACTGTTTTCCTATTCGACGTACAGCCGTTTGTTAATGAACAACCTGTCCACCGTAATATATGCCAGCTTGCCCTCTGCGCGTGCCGCCTTCATAATTGGCACCAGCTTTCTTCTTTTCTCCATTACTTCCGGGGGATACTGTTCAGCGATGCCAAATGGGGTTCCTTTAACTGATTGGCTGCTTTCCGCACCTTTTCCTTATCTGGGAAAAACGCAAATTTGGCCACAATTGGTCTCACCTTGTCTTGTCTGAAAGCTCCCACTCTGTGTGCCCTGTGAATCTTTATTTCCTCTTTTGCATTTTGAATATGTAGTTTGGTGACAATAAAGTCCAAAATAGTGTTCTCGCAGATTTCATTTTGTTCTTCCGGGATTCTAAAAAACAGAAGGTTGTCCCGCATACTTCGGCATTTCAGATCAGTTACCTCCGCCTGAAGTTTCGATTCCTTGGCGACATGTGCATCTTCTGTTGTTGTCAGGTGTTTCATATTTTTCAGCAGAGTGTCCAACTGCTTTTGTTTATTTGATATATCCTCCGCGGCACTACCACTAAATTCACACGATTTTTCTACTTCAGTGATTCTGCTTTCTATGTCACTAATCCGCTTGTCAACTTTATCTATTCGTATGTTCATGGCCGAGACACTTGATTGAATTTTCTCGAGTTGTGACAATTTATTGTCCATGGAATTTAAACGGTCCAGTATTGTCGCTAAAATGTCGTGGTTAGGAGAAATTGGACTAGCTAATTGCGACATAAAACTCTGTCCTTGATATGCCGGTGTGCTCATTATAAATTGCCCCATGGGCGCATTTGGCATTTGCGAATAATTGAACGATTGACTTGCCTGTGCTTGTAACTGTCCATTTTGACCACTTTGACCGTATCCTGGTGTACACGAAACATTTTGCGCCATTTTGTTTTCTTTGGTTTCTTTGTTTGCCTTCTTGGCGTTACTGTTTGTTGTTGTCTGACCGTTATCCGGCGATTGTTTTGACGGTTTACGTTTTCTAGTCATCCAGCGATATGATCACAATCAAAATAAAGATAAAAAATCCTTTTCTATGCACGTTTGAGCTTTTGAAAATTAAAATATCCCTGTATTTTTGCTACACAAAAATTCCTGCCGCCATCTTCACGCATGCGCAGATTTAGCCTCATAACCCTTGTGAGTTGTTTTGCTAAGTTATTCACGAGTATACTCAATGAACGCTTACAAAATTAGGCTACAGCTAATGACATTTTAACTGACGCACAGTTCGGATTCAAACCGGGTTATAGTACGGTCGACGCATTATTTGTCCTTCAATCATTGATTGAAAGTCATATCAATAGTAAACAAAAACTGTTTTGCTGCTTTGTCGATTATTTAAAGGCATATGACTTAACGGATCGTATGCATCTCTGGTTTAAGCTCAGTAGGTCCGGTATCGATGGCAAACTCCTGTCCGTGTTTCGCTCTTTGTATAACCAGATTAAATTAGGTGTCAAACATATGAATAGTATTTCCGATTTATTTGAATCCGACATCGGGTTATTACAGGGAGAAATATGTTCGCCAATAATGTTTTTATTATTCTTAAATGACATTGAGTTGCACTTACAAGCTGATATAAATGCGGGCATTAAAATTGATCAATTATCCATTTATCTTCTATTATTCGCCGACGACGCAGTACTAATCTCAGAATCAGCTGAGGGTTTACAATCATCCGTAAACAATTTGTTTGAGTATTGCACGAAGTGGAATATAACGGTGAATGTCGAAAAAACAAAAATTGTTATTTTTCTTAAAGGCAGATTAAAAAAGGCTATAGATGGGTGTACAATAATAATCCAATTGAAATCGTGAACAATTTTAATTATCTAGGAATAGTAGTTTCAAGCAGCGGCTCGTTTATACAAGCCACAAATACTTTATCAGCCAAAGCGCTTAGAGCGATGAACGCACTATTTACTGTTACAAAATCATTGAATGTATCTGTTAAAATAATGTTAAATCTGTTTGATGCATATGTTGCCTCGATTCTAAATTATGGAAGCGCAGTATGAGGGTTTACTAAAGCCGAAAATATTGAGCGTGTCCAACGCAAATTCTGTAAATGGCTTTTAAGTGTAAAAGCTTCTACTAATTCAAATGCTTTGTATGCCGAAGTAGGGAGATACCCGATGTATATATGTCGATATTTGCGAGTAGTTAAATATTTCTTAAAATTGTTCAACGAAAAATCTTCTAACTGTATTTTAAGTAATATTATTCGTAAACAATTTAAAGAATCATGTGATAATCCTCACTCCAAGTCATGGACATCAAACGTTCGGAAACTCTTGCAAGAGTCAGGTTTTAATGACGTATGGTTATATCCAGAATCGGTTAATGTTAACAGCTTTATTATAATGTATCGCAATAGATTAAAAGATTTGTTTATTTCAAAATGGCGAATTGATGTAAATGACTCTCCATCACTATATTTGTACAAAGAATTGAAACCCATATTTGAAAGACCCATTTATTTAGACAAAATTGAAAATTCGAAGTTTAAAAACATAATCGCAAAATTGAGATTATCTTCCCATGTTCAATTTATAGAAACTGGTAGGCACCAAAATATTCAAAGAAATGAAAGAACATGTACATTTTGTTCAATAAATGAAATTGAAGATGAGTACCATTTTGTTCTTATATGTCCTTTATATGATAATATTAGAAATACATGTATACCTGTTTTTTACAAAAGAAGACCAAGTATGTTTAAATTTGTACAATTGTTGAATGAGACTAGAAAATCTGTATTGATACGTCTAGCTAATTTTTGTATAAAAGCATTTAAACTTAGAGCCGAAAATTTATAGTCTTATGAGAGAATAGTTTTTTCCCCAAATTGTGATTTTGTAAATAATTTATAACTGCATAATGTCTATATTTTATTTTTCTCAATCACTAACGGATCATAATCATTTACTTAACTTTGTTTAACAATTAAGAGCCTTCTCTTTCTCTTTCATATTGCATTCTCACAAAAATCATCTATGTGTAAAAATGCATAAACATTTGTTGTTAGTTTGACGCATGTGTATGTATATGTATTTATGATTGATTTATTGTTTTTGACGATGAGCTGTATATGCTTAAGTCGCAAATAAACTATCTGTTCTGTTCTATAAGTCATGTAGATAGACACGCACACCAAATATCAGGTCTACACCTGAAACTTAAAGGAAAAACAAATCAGAAAAATGGAATGCCGGACGGACAGACAGACGGACGGACTGCTCTTTGCAACCCTACCGGATTCATCAACTTGTTTTAACATGTAAAAAAAACATATCGTGAAAGGCATTCATCAATGGAGTGGCTGACTTCATACCATATTTATAAGCCGCATTTTTAACACATCTACACAATTCCTCGTGCACTGTTTTATATGAGCCGTGCTCTGTGAAAAGGGCGTGTAATGCACGTGTGTAACTTTTCACATAAACTGGATTTTTGCTAATAAAATATCATAAAAGCGGATAGTGTCGTCCCTGATTAGCCTGTTCGGACTGCACAGGCTAATCTGAGACGACACTTTACGCACATGCATTAAACCCCCTTTTCACAGAGCACAACAATATAGAACGAATAATCCTGTTTAGCTATTCTATGTTTTTGACCAATTTGAAATTCTGTTTTCCTGTTCAGGCATTCAAAGGACAGTGCAAGAAGTACGAGCGGGACCAACATACTGTTCAAACATAGAGGACCAAGATGTTGAAGTTACAACTTTACCCCCACCTGTACCCAAGCCTGGTCCAGCAGGGCTAGACACTACTGGGAAGGAATTTGTTTTCTTTGATTTGGAAACAAGAGGGTTAGGTAAAGTTTATTTTTAACAAATTCCTTATTCACAGTGTTGCACATACAGATGTTTATCTTGGTCCAATTCAGGTATTTAGGTACTCTAAATCTCAAAAATTCAACTTCTATTAAAAAATATACATATTTACTTACATGTGTAACATAATTCAACCTGCTACTGCTGTGTAACTCGATGTGAGATATCGTGTCAATTGTTGGTCAACCTAGCATATGATTGAATTGCAACAAGAGTTATGTTCAGACTAATTTCTCATTTTGCTTTCATATAATAAATCATTCTTAATCTGTATTGATAAAATGATAGTAAATAGCACTTAGATGATGCAATGTTACATTACCCACAACTGGCTATAGTATATTATTGTGCATCATTTAAGAATTTAAACACTCTTCTCTTCGCTTCTTCAGATTTATAAATAAATAAGATGCCAAAAACTTACTTTGATATATCCATGAATCAAAGAAAAGAGCTTTTCAATTTTTATAATAACAGTTATTATGCCCCCCCTCTGAAGAGAGAGTTAATATTGTTTTGCTGGATTTTGCTGGATAATGGTCTGTCGGTAGATCATTTAGTTTCCGATCAATAATTTGTCAACTTTCTCACGGATTGGCTTTTTACTTTCCATGTGCATAGGGATTGGACAGTATATAACACTTAGCTAATTGCGACATAAAACTCTGTCCTTGATATGCCGGTGGTGCTCATTATAAATTGCCCCCATGGGCGCATTTGGCATTTGCGAATAAGTGAACGATTGACTTGCCTGTGCTTGTAACTGTCCATTTTGACACACTTTGACCGTATCCTGGTGTACGAAACATTTTGCGCCATTTTGTTTCGTTGGTTTCTTTGTTTGCCTTCTTGGCGTTACTGTTTGTTGTTGTCTGACCGTTATCCGGCGATTGTTTTGACGTTTACGTTTTCTAAGTCATCCAGCGATATGATCACAATGAAATAAAGATAAAAAATCCTTTTCTGATGCACGTTTGAGCTTTTGAAAATTAAAATATCCCTGTATTTTTGCTACACAAAAAAATTCCTGCCGCCATCTTCACGCATGCGCAGATTTAGCCTCATAACCCTTGTGAGTTGTTTTGCTAAGTTATTCACGAGTATACTCAATGAACGCTTACAAAATTGGGCTACAGCTAATGACATTTTAACTGAACGCACAGTTCGGATTCAAACCGGGTTATAGTACGGTCGACGCATTATTTGTCCTTCAATCATTGATTGAAAGTCATATCAATAGTAAACAAAAACTGTTTTGCTGCTTTGGTCGATTATTTAAAGGCATATGACTTAACGGATCGTATGCATCTCTGGTTTTAAGCTCAGTATGTCCGGTATCGATGGCAAACTCCTGTCCGTTTGTCGCTCTTTGGTATAACCAGATTAAATTAGGTGTCAAACATATGAATAGTATTTCCGATTTATTTGAATCCGACATCGGGTTATTACCGGGAGAAATATGTTCGCCAATAATGTTTTTATTATTCTTAAATGACATTGAGTTGCACTTACAAGCTGATATAAATGCGGGCATTAAAATTGATCAATTATCCATTTATCTTCTATTATTCGCCGACGACGCAGTACTAATCTCAGAATCAGCTGAGGGTTTACAATCATCCGTAAACAATTTGTTTGAGTATTGCACGAAGTGGAATATAACGGTGAATGTCGAAAAAAAACAAAAATTGTTATTTTTCTTAAAGGCAGATTAAAAAAAGGCTATAGATGGGTGTACAATAATAATCCAATTGAAATCGTGAACAATTTTAATTATCTAGGAATAGTAGTTTCAAGCAGCGGCTCGTTTATACAAGCCAACAAATACTTTATCAGCCAAAGCGCTTAGAGCGATGAACGCACTATTTACTGTTACAAAATCATTGAATGTATCTGTTAAAATAATGTTAAATCTGTTTGATGCATATGTTGCCTCGATTCTAAATTATGGAAGCGCAGTATGAGGGTTTACTAAAGCCGAAAATATTGAGCGTGTCCAACGCAAATTCTGTAAATGGCTTTTAAGTGTAAAAGCTTCTACTAATTCAAATGCTTTGTATGCCGAAGTAGGGAGATACCCGATGTATATATGTCGATATTTGCGAGTAGTTAAATATTTCTTAAAATTGTTCAACGAAAAATCTTCTAACTGTATTTTAAGTAATATTATTCGTAAACAATTAAAGAATCATGTGATAATCCTCACTACTCCAAGTCATGGACACTCAAACGTTCGGAAACTCTTGCAAGAGTCAGGTTTTAATGACGTATGGTTATATCCAGAATCGGTTAATGTTAAACAGCTTATTATAATGTATCGCAATAGATTAAAAGATTTGTTTATTTCAAAATGGCGAATTGATGTAAATGACTCTCCATCACTATATTGTACAAAAGAATTGAAACCCATATTTGAAAGACCCATTTATTTAGACAAAATTGAAAATTCGAAGTTTAGAAACATAATCGCAAAATTGAGATTATCTTCCCATGTTCAATTTATAGAAACTGGTAGGCACCAAAATATTCAAAGAAATGAAAGAACATGTACATTTGTTCAATAAATGAAATTGAAGATGAGTACCATTTTGTTCTTATATGTCCTTTATATGATAATATTAGAAATACATGTATACCTGTTTTTACAAAAGAAGACCAAGTATGTTTAAATTTGTACAATTGTTGAATGAGACTAGAAAATCTGTATTGATACGTCTAGCTAATTTTGTATAAAAGCATTTAAACTTAGAGCCGAAATTTATAGTCTTATGAGAGAATAGTTTTTTTCCCCAAAATTGTGATTTTGTAAATAATTTATAACTGCATAATGTCTATATTTTATTTTCTCAATCACTAACGGATCATAATCATTTACTTAACTTTGTTAACAATTAAGAGCCTTCTCTTTCTCTTTCATATTGCATTCTCACAAAAATCATCTATGTGTAAAAATGCATAAACATTTGTTGTTAGTTTGACGCATGTGTATGTATATGTATTTATGATGTGATTTATTGTTTTTGACGATGAGCTGTATATGCTTAAGTCGCAAATAAACTATCTGTTCTGTTCTATAAGTCATGTAGATAGACACGCACACCAAATATCAGGTCTACACCTGAAACTTAAAGGAAAAAACAAATCAGAAAAATGGAATGCCGGACGGACAGACAGACGGACGGACTGCTCTTTGCAACCCTACCGGATTCATCAACTTGTTTTAACATGTAAAAAAAACATATCGTGAAAGGCATTCAATCAATGGAGTGGCTGACTTCATACCATATTTATAAGCCGCATTTTTAACACATCTACACAATTCCTCGTGCACTGTTTTTATATGAGCCGTGCTCTGTGTAAAGGGCGTGTAATGCACGTGTGTAACTTTTCACATAAACTGGATTTTGCTAATAAAATATCATAAAAAGCGGATAGTGTCGTCCCTGATTAGCCTGTTCGGACTGCACAGGCTAATCTGAGACGACACTTTACGCACATGCATTAAACCCCCTTTTCACAGAGCACAACAATATAGAACGAATAATCCTGTTTAGCTATTCTATGTTTTTGACCAATTTGAAATTCTGTTTTCCTGTTCAAGGCCATTCAAAGGACAGTGCAAGAGTACGAGCGGGACCAGACATACTGTTCAAACATAGAGGACCAAGATGTTGAAGTTACAACTTTACCCCCACCTGTACCCAAGCCTGGTCCAGCAGGGCTAGACACTACTGGGAAGGAATTTGTTTTCTTGATTTGGAAACAAGAGGGTTAGGTAAAGTTTATTTTTAACAAATTCCTTATTCACAGTGTTGCACAAACAGATGTTTATCTGGTCCAATTCAGGTATTTAGGTACTCTAAATCTCAAAATTCACTTCTATTAAAAAATATACATATTTACTTACATGTGTAACATAATTCAACCTGCTACTGCTGTGTAACTCGATGTGAGATATCGTGTCAATTGTTGGTCAACCTAGCATATGATTGAATTGCAACAAGAGTTATGTTCAGACTAATTTCTCATTTGCTTTCATATAATAATCATTCTTAATCTGTATTGATAAAATGATAGTAAATACCACTTAGATGATGCAATGTTACATTACCCCACAACTGGCTATAGTATATTATTGTGCATCATTTAAGAATTTAAACACTCTTCTCTTCGCTTCTTCAGATTATAATAAATAAGATGCCAAAAACTTACTTTGATATATCCATGAATCAAAGAAAAGAGCTTTTCAATTTTTATAATAACAGTTATTATGCCCCCCTCTGAAGAGAGAGTTAATATTGTTTTGCTGGATTTTGCTGGATAATGGTCTGTCGGTAGATCATTTAGTTTCCCGATCAATAATTTGTCAACTTTCTCACGGATTGGCTTTTTACTTTCCATGTGCATAGGGATTGGACAGTATATAACACTTAGCTAATTGCGACATAAAACTCTGTCCTTGATATGCCGGTGTGCTCATTATAAATTGCCCCATGGGCGCATTTGGCATTTGCGAATAATTGAACGATTGACTTGCCTGTGCTTGTAACTGTCCATTTTGACCACTTTGACCGTATCCTGGTGTACACGAAACATTTTGCGCCATGTTGTTTTCTTTGGTTTCTTTGTTTGCCTTCTTGGCGTTACGGTTTGTTGTTGTCTGATACCGTTATCCGGCGATTGTTTTGACGGTTACGTTTTCTAGTCATCCAGCGATATGATCACAATGAAAATAAAGATAAAAAATCCTTTTCTATGCACGTTTGAGCTTTTGAAAATTAAAATATCCCTGTATTTTTGCTACACAAAAATTCCTGCCGCCATCTTCACGCATGCGCAGATTTAGCCTCATAACCCTTGTGAGTTGTTTTGCTAAGTTATTCACGAGTATACTCAATGAACGCTTACAAAATTGGGCTACAGCTAATGACATTTTAACTGACGCACAGTTCGGATTCAAACCGGGTTATAGTACGGTCGACGCATTATTTGTCCTTCAATCATTGATTGAAAGTCATATCAATAGTAAACAAAAACTGTTTTGCTGCTTTGTCGATTATTTAAAGGCATATGACTTAACGGATCGTATGCATCTCTGGTTTAAGCTCAGTATGTCCGGTATCGATGGCAAACTCCTGTCCGTTTTTCGCTCTTTGTATAACCAGATTAATTAGGTGTCAAACATATGAATAGTATTCCGATTTATTTGAATCCGACATCGGGTTATTACAGGGAGAAATATGTTCGCCAATAATGTTTTTATTATTCTTAAATGACATTGAGTTGCACTTACAAGCTGATATAAATGCGGGCATTAAAATTGATCAATTATCCATTTATCTTCTATTATTCGCCGACGACGCAGTACTAATCTCAGAATCAGCTGAGGGTTTACAATCATCCGTAAACAATTTGTTTGAGTATTGCACGAAGTGGAATATAACGGTGAATGTCGAAAAAACAAAAATTGTTATTTTTCTTAAAGGCAGATTAAAAAAAGGCTATAGATGGGTGTACAATAATAATCCAATTGAAATCGTGAACAATTTTAATTATCTAGGAATAGTAGTTTCAAGCAGCGGCTCGTTTATACAAGCCACAAATACTTTATCAGCCAAAGCGCTTAGAGCGATGAACGCACTATTTACTGTTACAAAATCATTGAATGTATCTGTTAAAATAATGTTAAATCTGTTTGATGCATATGTTGCCTCGATTCTAAATTATGGAAGCGCAGTATGAGGGTTTACTAAAGTCGAAAATATTGAGCGTGTCCAACGCAAATTCTGTAAATGGCTTTTAAGTGTAAAAGCTTCTACTAATTCAAATGCTTTGTATGCCGAAGTAGGGAGATACCCGATGTATATATGTCGATATTTGCGAGTAGTTAAATATTTCTTAAAATTGTTCAACGAAAAATCTTCTAACTGTATTTTAAGTAATATTATTCGTAAACAATTTAAAGAATCATGTGATAATCCTCACTCCAAGTCATGGACATCAAACGTTCGGAAACTCTTGCAAGAGTCAGGTTTTAATGACGTATGGTTATATCCAGAATCGGTTAATGTTAACAGCTTTATTATAATGTATCGCAATAGATTAAAAGATTTGTTTATTTCAAAATGGCGAATTGATGTAAATGACTCTCCATCACTATATTTGTACAAAGAATTGAAACCCATATTTGAAAGACCCATTTATTAGACAAAATTGAAAATTCGAAGTTTAGAAACATAATCGCAAAATTGAGATTATCTTCCCATGTTCAATTTATAGAAACTGGTAGGCACCAAAATATTCAAAGAAATGAAAGAACATGTACATTTTGTTCAATAAATGAAATTGAAGATGAGTACCATTTTGTTCTTATATGTCCTTTATATGATAATATTAGAAATACATGTATACCTGTTTTTTACAAAAGAAGACCAAGTATGTTTAAATTTGTACAATTGTTGAATGAGACTAGAAAATCTGTATTAATACGTCTAGCTAATTTTTGTATAAAAGCATTTAAACTTAGAGCCGAAAATTTATAGTCTTATGAGAGAATAGTTTTTTCCCCAAAATTGTGATTTTGTAAATAATTTATAACTGCATAATGTCTATATTTTATTTTTCTCAATCACTAACGGATCATAATCATTTACTTAACTTTGTTTAACAATTAAGAGCCTTCTCTTTCTCTTTCATATTGCATTCTCACAAAAATCATCTATGTGTAAAAATGCATAAACATTTGTTGTTAGTTTGACGCATGTGTATGTATATGTATTTATGATTGATTTATTGTTTTTGACGATGAGCTGTATATGCTTAAGTCGCAAATAAACTATCTGTTCTGTTCTATAAGTCATGTAGATAGACACGCACACCAAATATCAGGTCTACACCTGAAACTTAAAGGAAAAACAAATCAGAAAAATGGAATGCCGGACGGACAGACAGACGGACGGACTGCTCTTTGCAACCCTACCGGATTCATCAACTTGTTTAACATGTAAAAAAAACATATCGTGAAAGGCATTCATCAATGGAGTGGCTGACTTCATACCATATTTATAAGCCGCATTTTTAACACATCTACACAATTCCTCGTGCACTGTTTTATATGAGCCGTGCTCTGTGAAAAGGGCGTGTAATGCACGTGTGTAACTTTTCACATAAACTGGATTTTTGCTAATAAAATATCATAAAAGCGGATAGTGTCGTCCCTGATTAGCCTGTTCGGACTGCACAGGCTAATCTGAGACGACACTTTACGCACATGCATTAAACCCCCTTTTCACAGAGCACAACAATATAGAACGAATAATCCTGTTTAGCTATTCTATGTTTAGATACGCAAAAGGAAAAAAAAACTTGATTACTTTCTACAACGAGATTAATCTGTCATTAGCAAACAAGACTGAGTGTTAAACGTAGGATTCACTCACCCGTAAAGAAATTAGGGCCCGTATTCACCAACCACCTAAGGGAGAAAAATAACCTAAGGTTTTCATTTTGCCTAAGTTTTTTATGTTTTCCCCTTAAATTTGAGGAAATGCCTTAAGTCATATTCACCAAACTTCTAACCTTAGAAATACGCCTTAGGTTGACCGTTTTTTCATTCAAAGTTAAGGGACACGTACATCTCCCTTAAGTCCAACGAAATCATCTTAAAAATGGCGTCGTAGCAGACGAGTTTCAGTGGTTTTCGTCATTTTTCGATTTTTTTAATAACAAAATGTTTACTCCTGATGAAGGTCTAAATTGGCCGAAACGTTGAGTGAATAGATTTTTTTTTAACAAAAAAGTTGTTTCTCTGTTTTATATAATCATTTATTGGTCATTTTTCGACCAAACTCCATCCCAAAGGTATGTTTTTTCATTGAAATGTATCACCGTTCTAAACAGAGACCGATATGTATTCCATTGACTTTCAAAGTCCGGTTTTAAACAGTCTACCGGAAGTAAAATTGTTGTCATCTAACGCGAATTTCATGATTTCAATAATAATTAGATTTTTATATCATTTAACGTCATTTGTGTGCATCATATATTTAAAGAAATGGAAATAATAGGACACAAGCAGGCTTTATGTACTTGTGCCTGGGATGTGTTTACATATCTGGC
This sequence comes from Dreissena polymorpha, assembly GCF_020536995.1. Lineage (NCBI taxonomy): Eukaryota > Metazoa > Mollusca > Bivalvia > Myida > Dreissenidae > Dreissena > Dreissena polymorpha. The sequence continues at coordinate 8,895,315 of NC_068365.1, read as the reverse complement.
ATTGTGGTTATACCGTATAGCATGTCAGTTTGCTTTTGTCTTTCCCTTTTGCAAATTTTTTCAGGGCTAAAATTACCTATGGATAAGACCACGGCGTTTCAATTTAATGATTTGTTTAATATTTAAAGGATCGTGACATTTTCATAATTTAATGAATAACACAAGCGCCTTCGTGTTTAATATATGTCGTTTTTAATTGGTAGACCAGACAGCGATAGTATTTTCATAAAAAAACATTTTTTGATCATTCTGTAAAAAATAAGTTTTATGTATATTATTAATCGATGATTCGATACATGGGAAAAAGAATATGGTTCTGCATGGTAATTTTGCATCATTCTGAAAGAAGCGTTTACTACTCATTGAGGCAGGAAGAAAGTGAAACAATTAAATATAAATCCATTATTCAACGACAAACGCCAAACAGTTTAACTACGCAATTTATTATCTTAAAGGTTTGGCATAATAATGTCAAGGCTGGGATCAATTGTATCATACAGGTTCCCCCGAGAACGGCGGGAAATTTAAGTACATAATGTCTATCCCCCGTGACAAGCGGGAAGTGTGTTCGTGGAAACTATGCCAAAAAGGACCACGGCCGCAGGAAGTGGGCCTTCCGCCACACAGCGGCCACAAACACACGCCAGCCTTGGCAAGCAATAACGATGAATTAAAATCGGGTTTGGATAAACGAAACTTTGCTCAAATAAAAGGCTAGATTACTCCGGACAGTGTTCATCATGATAACGATCCTAACTAAAACTTGTGCGTGTCATCGGATTTGGAAAAGACAAGCGATTCAACAATGTCAGGGTATTTGATATAGCAACCTCCCGCATCTAGGAATAGTAACGCTAATCAGGAATTCTATATTCGTTTTCTTATTTATTTATTTATTTATTTATGTTTACTATCAGCATAGCGCCAGTTAATACGCGGAAAGATCACTGAGTAAACTTGGATCGCGTCAGATAAAAGCTATTGTAGGTAGCCCACCATTTATCGATAATCATAGGAAATGTGTAACACTGATCGGGGTTCGATTTCATTACGACCATACGTGGTGGTCAAAAGTACAGCATGTTGATATGTTGATTAAAGGGCAATTGCGAGTTATAGGATTATTCTTTGTGTTCCAGGCGCATTCCGTTTTTTAAAACCCCACGTGATATTGATCCCTAAATATTGCAAGCCTAGATCAGAACCGTCTGCCACGTCTTCTGCCCTATGATAGGCATCCCATAGCATCGATTATCCGATTATTCATACGTTCCTTACGTGACATTTTAATACCGATTAATATACAGGTTCAGACCACCAGAAACTCGGCCGTTGAGTTTTAAATCTTACAACAAAATGACACGTAATAAAGCTTTTAAATGTTACAAGTAAATACCACGGCGACTAGAGTTATGAAACATAACAGAACAGTAAGTCATATATATGTTACGGTTGTATGTACGTGTTTTTTCAAGTAACGTGTACATCAATCGATAAAAAAATAAACATTTTAAGTCGGGCTTTCCAACGTAGACCACTTGGTTACTATACACCACTTTTTTATATTTGATAAACAAGTATATGTAAACAACACGGCACTGCTAGCCAACTATAAAGCAGTAAATAACGACCTTTATTCTTCCGGGAGCAAGTCCTAGTTCAGTAGAGATCTATGAATAATCTATTGATTTGTTTAACACATTAAATTTATCACAAGGCTTTTCACCATAAGCCAAATGGCGATCGTTTTACTACAACTTGAAAGCTGGAACTGCGTATCTTCCAAGAATCGGATTTTTATTTATTTACAGACAAAGATGATCAACGGGCATTTTACCATAACCCAATTGGCAAACCTGTTTTTTCCGTAATTTCGGAAATATAGAAGCCAATTTATCGCTTCATTTACCAACCATGTACCATTATATATAACCACCACAAAGTTCTTCCGGGATTAAGTCCCGGTTAAAGTGGAGACCCGGGAATCGGCGTTATCTACCAAAAACTTCTTCATATTGATATTTTATTTAATATTTACTTATAGCCAAAAGTGATCACCGGACTTTTCAACGTCATTTAACGTCATTTGTGTGCATCATATATTTAAAGAAATGGAAATAATAGGACACAAGCAGGCTTTATGTACTTGTGCCTGGGATGTGTTTACATATCTGGCATTGTGGTTATACCGTATCGCATGTCAGTTTGCTTTTGTCTTTCCCTTTTGCAAATTTTTTCAGGGCTAAAATTACCTATGGATAAGACCACGGCGTTTCAATTTAATGATTTGTTTAATATTTAAAGGGTCGTGACATTTTCATAATTTAATGAATAACACAAGCGCCTTCGTGTTTAATATATGTCGTTTTTAATTGGTAGACCAGACAGCGATAGTATTTTCATAAAAAAACATTTTTTGATCATTCTGTAAAAAATAAGTTTTATGTATATTATTAATTGATGATTCGATACATGGGAAAAAGAATATGGTTCTGCATGGTAATTTTGCATCATTCTGAAAGAAGCGTTTACTACTCATTGAGGCAGGAAGAAAGTGAAACAATTAAATATAAATCCATTATTCAACGACAAACGCCAAACAGTTTAACTACGCAATTTATTATCTTAAAGGTTTGGCATAATAATGTCAAGGCTGGGATCAATTGTATCATACAGGTTCCCCCGAGAACGGCGGGAAATTTAAGTACATAATGTCTATCCCCCGTGACAAGCGGGAAGTGTGTTCGTGGAAACTATGCCAAAAAGGACCACGGCCGCAGGAAGTGGGCCTTCCGCCACACAGCGGCCACAAACACACGCCAGCCTTGGCAAGCAATAACGATGAATTAAAATCGGGTTTGGATAAACGAAACTTTGCTCAAATAAAAGGCTAGATTGCTCCGGACAGTGTTCATCATGATAACGATCCTAACTAAAACTTGTGCGTGTCATCGGATTTGGAAAAGACAAGCGATTCAACAATGTCAAGGTATTTGATATAGCAACCTCCCGCATCTAGGAATAGTAACGCTAATCAGGAATTCTATATTCGTTTTCTTATTTATTTATTTATTTATTTATGTTTACTATCAGCATAGCGCCAGTTAATACGCGGAAAGATCACTGAGTAAACTTGGATCGCGTCAGATAAAAGCTATTGTAGGTAGCCCACCATTTATCGATAATCATAGGAAATGTGTAACACTGATCGGGGTTCGATTTCATTACGACCATACGTGGTGGTCAAAAGTACAGCATGTTGATATGTTGATTAAAGGGCAATTGCGAGTTATAGGATTATTCTTTGTGTTCCAGGCGCATTCCGTTTTTTAAAACCCCACGTGATATTGATCCCTAAATATTGCAAGCCTAGATCAGAACCGTCTGCCACGTCTTCTGCCCTATGATAGGCATCCCATAGCATCGATTATCCGATTATTCATACGTTCTTTACGTGACATTTTAATACCGATTAATATACAGGTTCAGACCACCAGAAACTCGGCCGTTGAGTTTTAAATCTTACAACAAAATGACACGTAATAAAGCTTTTAAATGTTACAAGTAAATACCACGGCGACTAGAGTTATGAAACATAACAGAACAGTAAGTCATATATATGTTACGGTTGTATGTACGTGTTTTTTCAAGTAACGTGTACATCAATCGATAAAAAAATAAACATTTTAAGTCGGGCTTTCCAACGTAGACCACTTGGTTACTATACACCACTTTTTTATATTTGATAAACAAGTATATGTAAACAACACGGCACTGCTAGCCAACTATAAAGCAGTAAATAACGACCTTTATTCTTCCGGGAGCAAGTCCTAGTTCAGTAGAGATCTATGAATAATCTATTGATTTGTTTAACACATTAAATTTATCACAAGGCTTTTCACCATAAGCCAAATGGCGATCGTTTTACTACAACTTGAAAGCTGGAACTGCGTATCTTCCAAGAATCGGATTTTTATTTATTTACAGACAAAGATGATCAACGGGCATTTTACCATAACCCAATTGGCAAACCTGTTTTTTCCGTAATTTCGGAAATATAGAAGCCAATTTATCGCTTCATTTACCAACCATGTACCATTATATATAACCACCACAAAGTTCTTCCGGGATTAAGTCCCGGTTAAAGTGGAGACCCGGGAAACGGCGTTATCTACCAAAAACTTCTTCATATTGATATTTTATTTAATATTTACTTATAGCCAAAAGTGATCACCGGACTTTTCAACGTCATTTAACGTCATTTGTGTGCATCATATATTTAAAGAAATGGAAATAATAGGACACAAGCAGGCTTTATGTACTTGTGCCTGGGATGTGTTTACATATCTGGCATTGTGGTTATACCGTATCGCATGTCAGTTTGCTTTTGTCTTTCCCTTTTGCAAATTTTTTCAGGGCTAAAATTACCTATGGATAAGACCACGGCGTTTCAATTTAATGATTTGTTTAATATTTAAAGGGTCGTGACATTTTCATAATTTAATGAATAACACAAGCGCCTTCGTGTTTAATATATGTCGTTTTTAATTGGTAGACCAGACAGCGATAGTATTTTCATAAAAAAACATTTTTTGATCATTCTGTAAAAAATAAGTTTTATGTATATTATTAATTGATGATTCGATACATGGGAAAAAGAATATGGTTCTGCATGGTAATTTTGCATCATTCTGAAAGAAGCGTTTACTACTCATTGAGGCAGGAAGAAAGTGAAACAATTAAATATAAATCCATTATTCAACGACAAACGCCAAACAGTTTAACTACGCAATTTATTATCTTAAAGGTTTGGCATAATAATGTCAAGGCTGGGATCAATTGTATCATACAGGTTCCCCCGAGAACGGCGGGAAATTTAAGTACATAATGTCTATCCCCCGTGACAAGCGGGAAGTGTGTTCGTGGAAACTATGCCAAAAAGGACCACGGCCGCAGGAAGTGGGCCTTCCGCCACACAGCGGCCACAAACACACGCCAGCCTTGGCAAGCAATAACGATGAATTAAAATCGGGTTTGGATAAACGAAACTTTGCTCAAATAAAAGGCTAGATTGCTCCGGACAGTGTTCATCATGATAACGATCCTAACTAAAACTTGTGCGTGTCATCGGATTTGGAAAAGACAAGCGATTCAACAATGTCAAGGTATTTGATATAGCAACCTCCCGCATCTAGGAATAGTAACGCTAATCAGGAATTCTATATTCGTTTTCTTATTTATTTATTTATTTATTTATGTTTACTATCAGCATAGCGCCAGTTAATACGCGGAAAGATCACTGAGTAAACTTGGATCGCGTCAGATAAAAGCTATTGTAGGTAGCCCACCATTTATCGATAATCATAGGAAATGTGTAACACTGATCGGGGTTCGATTTCATTACGACCATACGTGGTGGTCAAAAGTACAGCATGTTGATATGTTGATTAAAGGGCAATTGCGAGTTATAGGATTATTCTTTGTGTTCCAGGCGCATTCCGTTTTTTAAAACCCCACGTGATATTGATCCCTAAATATTGCAAGCCTAGATCAGAACCGTCTGCCACGTCTTCTGCCCTATGATAGGCATCCCATAGCATCGATTATCCGATTATTCATACGTTCTTTACGTGACATTTTAATACCGATTAATATACAGGTTCAGACCACCAGAAACTCGGCCGTTGAGTTTTAAATCTTACAACAAAATGACACGTAATAAAGCTTTTAAATGTTACAAGTAAATACCACGGCGACTAGAGTTATGAAACATAACAGAACAGTAAGTCATATATATGTTACGGTTGTATGTACGTGTTTTTTCAAGTAACGTGTACATCAATCGATAAAAAAATAAACATTTTAAGTCGGGCTTTCCAACGTAGACCACTTGGTTACTATACACCACTTTTTTATATTTGATAAACAAGTATATGTAAACAACACGGCACTGCTAGCCAACTATAAAGCAGTAAATAACGACCTTTATTCTTCCGGGAGCAAGTCCTAGTTCAGTAGAGATCTATGAATAATCTATTGATTTGTTTAACACATTAAATTTATCACAAGGCTTTTCACCATAAGCCAAATGGCGATCGTTTTACTACAACTTGAAAGCTGGAACTGCGTATCTTCCAAGAATCGGATTTTTATTTATTTACAGACAAAGATGATCAACGGGCATTTTACCATAACCCAATTGGCAAACCTGTTTTTTCCGTAATTTCGGAAATATAGAAGCCAATTTATCGCTTCATTTACCAACCATGTACCATTATATATAACCACCACAAAGTTCTTCCGGGATTAAGTCCCGGTTAAAGTGGAGACCCGGGAAACGGCGTTATCTACCAAAAACTTCTTCATATTGATATTTTATTTAATATTTACTTATAGCCAAAAGTGATCACCGGACTTTTCACCATAAGCCAATTTGGGCGATCGTTTCAACACCATAATTTTGAAAATGAATAAGCACATTTTGTGCACCAATAACCAACCATGTACCATTATATATAACCATCACAAAGTTCTTCCGGGATTAAGGATGTTCGATCGTTTCCACTTTACGGTAATTGATTCTCTATATCGTAAAAATTAAAAACCTTTATATATTTTCACGGTTTCAAAAGATTAGGTTGGAATAAACAAGTGAAAATTCTAGTTTTACTGTTTTGATTATGCGCCTATAAATTTTCGGCATTTACATATTTTCGAGATTTACTGCAATGAAACCAAGCGTTCGATTGCTTGACGTCACTTCGTGATCGACATCGATGAAACGCTTGCTTACGCTGTAGATGTTATTTTCTGTGCAAATACAAGCGTCTATTGATAACGAAACGATAATGTGTCAACAATGAGGATCAGATACTTGGCTTAATAATTTTCATTTAAAATGTCTGATTTGGATATAATTCGGAATACAAAACGAAACTTAAAAGTTTTTTTTTTAACGTTCCAAAGAACAATATGGATTTCAATAGAAATACTATTTCCACCGACAATCAAGATTTCCGGTATGACCACTGTTATTTTGACGATTTTTCTATCGGATCGTCGGTAAGCGTGACCACATGTGACAACAGCGATGCCAGTTGGAAAATTAGTAGACGTGTCGTTGAACTCGACACATTGGCCGAATCGCTTTCAGCATGCAGTTCTTGCCAAGTGCCCATGAATTTACTTAACACAGTAGGAAGCAGGGATTTCGGACAGGCATGTGTTTTGGAAATACAGTGTAGCAATTGTGGTGCCATCAATAATGTGGCTTCTGGACGGAAACATGACAGAGTTTATGACATGAACACAAAGCTTGCATTAGGTAAGACTTTTTTGTCTTTTTGGTACATTGGTGCATTATATCATGATTTATTGTCTAAATTACTTTTGAATACATTCAGATAGTTATCTCAAAGTACATGTAATTCCTGTGTAGTCTACACGCATACATTTTTTTTATTATTGTACTTGCTATATTTTTCCTTCATATTTTATCTGATAAATCATTTACTGCCAGTAAACACAATTACAGTAGAATGTGAATGGTTCATTGGTTGTCCTTAGTTAAACATGTATATTTTAACCCTTTGCATGCTGGGAAATTTGTCATCTGCTAAAATGACGTCTGCTAAATTTCTAAAATGAGCATTTTCTTCGATTTTTTTCAAATAATACTATCAGAATAGCAAACAGTTTGGATCCTGATGAGACGCCACGTTCTGTGGCGTCTCATCTGGATCCAGACTGTTTGCACAGGCCTTCAAAATTCGGTTCCCGCACTGAAAGGGTTAAAGTGACATAAGTTTATTTTCTTCCTGGAGCCCTATTTATTAATACCGGTAATAAAAATGAAATTTTGCAAGTTTACAAAACATAAATATTCGTCAAATACGTATTGGTTTTGAAAATAAAGGGCTTAAATTAATTATTATTTGTGTGTATGTAGATCTCTAGGTCTTATAAAATTATGAAACTTTTGTAAATTATTGACATTAAATCATATTATTTTATTCCGCATAAGCATATTCTAGCATTGTGGATTGTAAACTGTTCTGTCATTTACTGCAATCTGTTTCAGGTAAATCATAAACTGGGTGTTTCACCTGGGACTTTCACATCGAAACTGGCCCTTCCCCGTGACCTTCAGCACAAAAAAGAAAGGCTATAGCTGTTGCTCGTGCAGCAAAACAGCGACGCATAAGATTAAAAACTGGAACGGTATTTTTAATTATGGGCATTTTATTTTTAAAACAGTATTCTTCATGTGTATGCCCCAAATTGGCGACTTAGTTTTCGAACTGTCTGTGGGTCGGTCGGTCAGCCCGTCATACTTTTCGTGCCTGTTCTCTAATTCAAATAGTTTTCATCCGATCTTCACCAAACTTGGTCAGAAGCTGTGTCTAGACCAAGTTCGAACATGGCCATGTGGAATCCTGGGATTCTTACAATTGTATGGATTATTTTTTATATTGTTACAAAGTTGAAATATGGGGCATCCGTGTCGTTTGTTTTCTTGTTTGAGATTGTTTCAATAGATCCATCAATTATATATATGCAAAGTAGTAGGCACATTTTAAAGCATATGCTAATGTTTGTAAATTGATTATTGTAAAAGCATTAATGTGCTGTGTAATCATTTCTTTAAATAAAAATTGGAGATAACCCATGAAGGTGCAAGCACATTTTCCAATTTGAAATTCTGTTTTCCTGTTCAGGCATTCAAAGGACAGTGCAAGAAGTACGAGCGGGACCAACATACTGTTCAAACATAGAGGACCAAGATGTTGAAGTTACAACTTTACCCCCACCTGTACCCAAGCCTGGTCCAGCAGGGCTAGACACTACTGGGAAGGAATTTGTTTTCTTTGATTTGGAAACAAGAGGGTTAGGTAAAGTTTATTTTTAACAAATTCCTTATTCACAGTGTTGCACATACAGATGTTTATCTTGGTCCAATTCAGGTATTTAGGTACTCTAAATCTCAAAAATTCAACTTCTATTAAAAAATATACATATTTACTTACATGTGTAACATAATTCAACCTGCTACTGCTGTGTAACTCGATGTGAGATATCGTGTCAATTGTTGGTCAACCTAGCATATGATTGAATTGCAACAAGAGTTATGTTCAGACTAATTTCTCATTTTGCTTTCATATAATAAATCATTCTTAATCTGTATTGATAAAATGATAGTAAATACCACTTAGATGATGCAATGTTACATTACCCACAACTGGCTATAGTATATTATTGTGCATCATTTAAGAATTTAAACACTCTTCTCTTCGCTTCTTCAGATTTATAAATAAATAAGATGCCAAAAACTTACTTTGATATATCCATGAATCAAAGAAAAGAGCTTTTCAATTTTTATAATAACAGTTATTATGCCCCCCCTCTGAAGAGAGAGTTAATATTGTTTTGCTGGATAATGGTCTGTCGGTAGATCATTTAGTTTCCGATCAATAATTTGTCAACTTTCTCACGGATTGGCTTTTTACTTTCCATGTGCATAGGGATTGGACAGTATATAACACCTATTTAAATTATGGTCACTTGGTGAAAGGTCAAGATCACAATAAGTGTGAAAATTGTTTCCGATCAATAACCCTTCCACTGAAAAACTCTCTTAAACCACAATGCATAGAGAATGGATGTAAAGGAACCTCTTCTACGATTGTTCAAATTAAGCTTCAAAATAAGTCATGTCCTGGGGAGGGGGGGGGGCAATGTTTTCCCCTTTTATGTTTATTTTAAACTCTGCAAAAGTATTTTAAGAAGTTTACATTGTACTTGGGCGAGCGACCCAAGGCTCTCTGATTAATGGAGCTAAAATGGATTTTGTGCAATTTCTATGTAAAGTTTTTGTTTTGTTTTTTCAGAGCGTACTTCTCACATAATTCAGATAGCTGCAGTGCATTCAACTGGTCAGTTTTCAACATATGTGATGCCTGAGAAGAAGATGTCCTTGAAAGCGTCAGAAATAACTGGAGTGACAGTTGTTGGCGACTCTATGCTTGTTAAGGGACATAAAGTAACAGCTGTCCCCATCAAATCTGCATTGACAAGTTTTATAACATTCTTACAGAAATTTTCACCAGAAATTTTAGTTGGGCATAACATAGAGTGTATTTGATTGTAAAGTGTTGCTCCATGCTGTCCATACTTGTGGAAAAATGTTTGAGTTTCAGCAAAATATTTGTGGCTTTTTAGATACTTAAAAATATTAAAGGAAATATTACCAAATATAAAATCATATAAGTTATAAGTCAAGGTGTTACAAGGAAAGTTGCAGGAAGTGGATTGCAACTTAAACATTTGAGTATTGAATCAAAAAGAAACGGACTGAGTGGTTTGAGGAGCCCCCTGTCAGAGGTTACAAACGGACAAATCAGAGTAACAAAATCAGAGAAAATAATATGTGCAATAGCGAGTTATTTGTTGCCTGACATCTAACCAATTTTAATTTGCATCTTGTATATAGATTAGCTATGAAATTGTTTTTTCTTCTCGATGTTGTGATTCTTATGTCAGTTGTATTTCTCATGTTTCACCTAAGATGTAAGATATTTTTGGCACTGCATTAAACCACAGATGGTGTGTGAAACATTATTGCCCCGCTTATTGTATTCAATGTTGTTTTTAGCTCCACTGGCCAAAGGCCAGCAGGGCTTATGTCATGATCCTGTGTCCGTCGTGCGTGCGTTAACTTTTCCTTTAAACATCTTCTTCTATGTTATAAATATTAAGTTATATATATAGTCTTAAATAATGACGACCGACTGTTGGTGACTCAAGTTATATTTCTTTTTTTGTATTTTGATTATTTAGAATGCAAAAAATATAATGCTATATATCATATATTTTGACTGACTCTGTTACATATGTACTCATGTTTGTCATATATTCAGTGCAAATGTGTAGTACATGCACAATGTTGATATGTAAATTTTACATTGATTATAGCTTGAAAGCAATGTATTTGTATTGTATTAAGCTTATGGTGTAAAATGTAATGTGTGTACATGGCTCTTAGTCGAATTTGATAACAGCTCAGTTATGTACACAAGCTATGGTTTGCATTAATCATACCGTTGATAAATGAAGTATTGTATTCTTCCATAGTTTTATATTGTAATTACAAGTTGATCATTATACAACCATTTACTTTTATCTGTTACACACATTTGTTATAAATTATGCAATAACTAATTAATTAACCCCATTGATTCTTTGTCAATCTAATATTTGAAACCTTACTTATGATAAAAGTGTGTCTCCTATATCAAAAACGTATGCAATAGTCAACAGTAATTTGAATGCTATCCCAATTTCAATTTATCAGAATACTAGTACAGTTTACCATCATTAATAGCGTGTGTGTGATCTCATTTAAAATATTTTTGTGATAAAGTAATTTAATATCATAAACCCAGAATAAAAAAACGATTATGGGACCTTTTTAGCACTTAAACTGGAAATAGAAGTATTTCGAAACTGTTACCATGGCAACCAAACACAATTACATAATACAAAAACCGTACCATCACGCGGCACGTCCACCCAAAATTTTCTGACACTTCAGACATTTACCTAAAAATTGATATATAAATTAGCTTTCATTCTTTTTTGCACACGGGAGGTGCCCACGGACTGTACTAAACATGGGTAACAGGTGGGTGGGGTAATTAAAGATGTTTATTTGAACATCAACATGTTTTTTTTCATGTGTTACATCTGAAATATTTCCATAAGTATGTATATAATAAATATTTCTACGTGTATCAAATTTCAGTTGATAACTTTATTTGTTATGGAGCAGTTATTATAAAGATTTGTTTTAATTACTATTACAATGTGAGTAATTATATTTTTGAAATTAAGTCCATATTAAAAGGTCTGTAGCCAAAAAAAATCCACGGTGACCTATCAATTTCTTTACTTCATTTTTATGCTAAGTTAGTTTACTTTAATTATTGAAAACTTCAAATGAATATGAAAATTACATCAACAGAAATTTGTATCTGTATTGTATGTCATCGATTTTTGAACTGTGCAATAAAAAGTTCAAAACAAACAAAAAACTAGTCATACTTATGTCTCATTACTTTTTACCATTTCCAATATTTTTGGTTTTAAATGTGTTCAGTATGATAATACAAATGTTACAGTTGCTGATCTAATACAATCTCAATACTACTAGTCCATTTTAAATGTTTTACACACAAACGTTTTACCGTACCCCCAATTTTATTCCCCGCAAAAATGACCTTTTCTCAAACGCACATGGCATTTAAAAACCGTCAATATCTCAAAATTATTCACGGTGACCCCCCTTTTTTATTTGATATTTACTTCAGATACATATCCAATAATCACCCTACAAAAAATTATAGCATTCTGGATATTGTTTAAAAAATCACGAAACGATCGAACATCCTTAAGTCCCGGTTCCGGAAGAGACCCGGGAACGGCGCTATCTACCAAGAACTTGATATTTATTTAATATTAACTTATAGCCAAAAGTGATCACCGAGCTTTTCACCATAAGCCAATTTGATCAATCTGATATCTGATCATGGCATATACAAATATATACTGTCGTTCATGATTTTCAGAATTGTATTCATATAAAACATCACTTTATTTTTGCAATCGCATAGACATTTATGTTATGACCAAACAAACTCATTATACGATTCAATGTCTTGCGACAAAAAAATCATTTTTTTCCGACAATTGTTTGGCTTGAAACAAATCCAGCAATTCTTAAAACACATATGCATTCAATTGCGGCTGTTGTGATACATTTACGTAAAGTTAAAGGGTACCAAATATTTTCACCACGCTGTTTACTACTGCTTACACATATCGTTAATTTAATTGCATTTAATGAGGGATGTGTGTGCTTTGAAATAACAGGAAGCGGGTCATTAAACTCGCATATATCAGAAAATCAAACAAGCAATCATCGGAACGTCAAACTGCATCGTTTTTAAATGACATTACTAATGGTTATATTTATCATTGTCCCCCAATTACATCTATTACGTATTGTGATGGGGTTTACGAGGTTAGTGCAATCATGCTTTTCTGAATTCAAATGTCGTCTGAGACAGTGATCATCGCACACACTAATACAGACACAGGGCTTATTTCCGTTACAATATGGTCAGTATTGATAGCTCACTTACTTCAGAAAAGCGGTATATTGATACTTGTCTGTAAAATATTTCTTTACCTGACATATTGATATACATGGTAATGGTTTGTTGTAATTGTTTCACACAGTTATATTGATATGGGTAGAAAGTATGCACAAATTAAATGTGCTCACACTCATGAGCATGGCAATCTACACTTAAACATCGTACAACAGGATGATGTACAATTCTAATGTGTTCAATGCAAATACTGCTAAATTCCTGTTTCGAAAATATAAAGTTCTTTGCTTGTTTTATATATTGCTTTCGTTTATTTATGATATGTGCATTGTTAAAGAGTTGTTTCTTGCAGAGAAGTAAAATTATTACCAGAAGGACAGCTTTTTGATGGCGTCGTTTCGATGATAAGCATCATTTTCATATGTCATGGTTTAGTTTTAGATTGCTTCTTTAGATTGCTTTCGTTTATTTATGATATGTGCATCGTTAAAGAGTTGTTTCTTGCAGAGAAGTAAAATTATTACCAGAAGGACAGCTTTTTGATGGCGTCGTTTCGATGATAAGCATCATTTTCACATGTCATGGTTTAGTTTTAGATTGCTTCTTTAGATTGCTTTCGTTTATTTATGATATGTGCATTGTTAAAGAGTTGTTTCTTGCAGAGAAGTAAAATTATTACCAGAAGGACAGCTTTTTGATTGCGTCGTTTCGATGATAAGCATCATTCTCACATGTCATGGTTTAGTTTTAGATTGCTTCAAGGCATCTAAGGATTCCACGGTCGTTTGAATAAGATTTGTTTCCCGATCGACCTTTGCTGAAATGAATGGACAAACCTCGTTCTTATGAATAATCAGAATGGACATGTACCTATTAAAGCTGCAAGCCATTGAACGGTTTATTGCAGGCCTTTTTGCTACATATATATATATATATATATATATATATATATAATATATATATATATTATATATATCTATATATATATATATATATATATCTAGAGATAGATATAATTCTCTATATAGATATATATAGATATATCTATTTATATATATCTAATAGATCTCTCTCTCTCTCTCTATCTCTCTCTCTCTCTCTCTCTCTATCTCTCTCTATCCTCTCTCTCTCTCCTCTAGATCTCTATATCTATCTTCTCTATCTCTTTCTCTATATCTCTTTCTATATATATTTATATATATATCTATATATATTTTTCTTTTCTTTCTTTCTGCCTTTCTATCTAAGATCTTTACATTCTTATAAATAATATAAAACATAAACCATATATATTTATGTATTTATTTATATTCATTAATTTATATTTATTGATACATTTGTATGTATATTTATGCATGTTTAAATAAAATACAACACATATCAAATATAGTCTCACAGAAGCTCTATGCAGCCATATATTTGTTGAACTGGGTGGTGTATGTCCCGAGGGTTCGCACCGACCCTGTCTCTCAAGTAAAGGATGCTGTTACCGGATGTGCTAAAGAATTATAGGGTAAGATTTTTTTGTTTTATAGAATATGGCGTGTTTTTTCCTTTCATAACCCATATTTAATATATTATTTATATTTCATATTATTCAAAGGGACAAACATTTTCTCTCAAAAAAGAAAATACATTCATATAGCTATCACAATAGCTATCACAATTTTTATGAAATATCAGACATCGCTGACTTATGTATTCGCACTTTAAATGCGATACATCTAAACCGCTACTAGCGTGTTCTGTTTGTGTGATATACCACTTAACTATTTAAATAAACTGTCGGTTAGCCTTTGGTATTATGGCAATAAATGCAAAACAAATACAGTTATTAGTTGGATGATCTCAATTAACAAATTAATAGAACTCAATACTAGATGACTAAATAAATGTATATCACTGATATGTTTATTGACAAGCTGGCCGTTCTTTCACAATGCAATAACGCATTTATCAATTTTTTGCAGACTTTAAATTCATCATGGAATCATAAATATAGTTTTACAATAACTCAATCGTGTGCTTGCTGCATAAATTGTCAGCTTCGGTAGATTAAAATAAAGGTGACACACGCACACATTATAAAACAAAAGTTATTTATATCATTATTAAAGTTGGGATATGCATACCGACCTAAGTTATCAAGATGATCACTACTAAGTAATTGTGTTTGTTATTCAAACCCGCCAACGGATTAGGTTGCCATTTACGGAACATCCACCAACGAAGTCGCCCTACCGCTTTTCAGGGACTACCGGGACTTTTCAACCATGATGGCCTCTGTTCGCAAAATGCGTAAACAGTACGTATTGTATGGATTTCTTGTAGGAATTGTAACGCAATGTTTGCACATAATACGTAACTATGCTTTTAAGTAACTGGTTAAATGAAAAATAGACTCTCATATTTTTATGATGAACGTCATTTCAGAACTCGAAATTACGTACTCGAAAGATTTTAATGAGGATAGCTCACATGATTTAGTTTAGCATATCAAATATGGTATTACCATTTGTTGCAACACGATGTGTATAACATAATGCTATAATGGAACATAAACGTATATACAAAAAACAACAACACACAAGTATAGTGAGACGCGCTAGTATTACAATATACTACACCGGAGAACAAAGTATGTTGAGGGAGCATCGTTTAATCAGGTAAAAGGAATACAGCCGTTTCAAAAATTACTGCTTAATACCTTCGTCACTTGTTTCGTA
This sequence comes from Dreissena polymorpha, assembly GCF_020536995.1. NCBI lineage: Eukaryota > Metazoa > Mollusca > Bivalvia > Myida > Dreissenidae > Dreissena > Dreissena polymorpha. The sequence goes on along the minus strand of NC_068365.1, from coordinate 8,879,420 downwards.
ATTGCAAAAGTCAACAACCATTTTGCGTACTTGCATAGTTTGTTATTGTTCCAGGCTTCGCTTTTCGGCGCAGATCAAGTAGGCAACCGACTTGCTCTCATGACTCATTGCGTTCAATGATGACAGTTTAACCATGCGCCGATGAATATTGTCTGTTAGATTTTTTCGCAAACTTCTTATTGCAAAATACGTCACTTCTGTATACATGTAAACGGTTAAATGTGTATATATGTGCTTCGCCCTGTTCAATAAGCTTAACAAATAGCATACAATGTGAACTTTGTTTCTTATACGTGTATGCCCTGGGCAAATAATGATATTTTGTGTGTTTTTACCAATGACGCTTTAACATAGTAAGTTAAGGCAATGGCTTGTGAAAAGATTTTTCAGGTCGCTTTTAACAAACACGGTCTATATGTATGTTTAACCGTGACAGTTGTTGCATAATAATGGAGATCTCAATGAACTCAGACTTCAACAATGACAACGAATTTTTCTGTAATATGTAATAATAACCGAGATACCTGAGAACAACGTTGTGTACAGAGTGTGTATAATTATCTTTATTTATTAACTATTTGAAATAATGACACAAGAGTACACTTGTTTCTTAAATACTTAGTACTTTTTTAAATTGTTAACGACAATCTTGCTTTTTTAACATTCGACATATAAAGAGGATTCAGTGTGGCTGAGCTTGAAAATGATACCGTGATGGCGGAATTCCAGCGTCTTCTGAAAAATCTTTCTTTTATGTCCGAAATCGCCCGACCGATGCAATGCTAGCGAAACGTTTATGTCCATTAATGGCACGTGCAACAATCTGAAGAACCCCACGTGGGGAATGTCAGCGGCTGTCGAACGTCGTCTACTTCCGGCAGCATATAGCGAGTGAAGCAAATGTTTGTATAAGTTGGCACTTAGTCAATGATTGCAGACAAAACGCTCATATGACTTATCATATTGGCTAAAAGTATATATTTAAAAAAGTGTGCACCTATGATTGCGTTTGAATTGTTTAGCGTTCTCAAACGCAGTGATATGGATTCGTAAAAGGCGTTAAACGTTATGTAAAATGAAGTGTATTTCAAAATAGCTTCAAAACGGACAAAACAAGCACCACTTTTATTAACGAACATTTGTATTAAACAGTTTCATTAATTTTCGTGTTCCTTCTCTTAACAATCACTATATGGGTGTATTTTCGAGTTGTCATTGAACTATAGTCTAGCCATCATGTTATCTATTTAAATAACATTAAATCATATTAATACACTAATGTCAATTTGTTTTTTAATTGCGTCATTTATTCCGCGATAATCAGATGACGGTTTGAACCTCTCTCGTTCAAGTGGTATTGATGGAAAACCTCTGCCGTTCGCACGAACGGTAAGCTACGCAGTCCATAGGGTCCACAGCAGCTAAAGTCGACGAAACTTACCTTGCAGGCCTTTCAATTTGGTTAGTTTCTCGACCACGACATAATATTAACCCCACTGAGCACTGGAAAGTGTTTGTTACTCGACGATCTCGGTTTTGTGATAGTATTTCCATTTATGGTTAAGTAACATCCGATTTATAGGTGTGCTTTTAAGTAAGAAATAATCATGTTTTGTATATTTTCATTTTAGCTGTAGACGATTGCTGTGCCGATAATGACAAGTGAGTATATTCTCTGAAATAAAAAAAATCAGTAAAAATAAACGAAACTAATATTTCATTAATTATTCACAAAAAGTTAAATACATTTTTTATATTTTTACTTTATACTGCTTTAGTACATAGGCTCGAATTCGATAGGTTATTTCCCTTCTTCGGAACCTCGAAGTTGTATTGTATTTTAAAAATAACATATGCCAAAAAATGCAAGTTCTGGAAATGACTTTTCTTACAAATTTCCAAAAGATATCTTTGGAGTCAAAATATGAAATTGTAGTCTTTGAACGTGTGTATACCGCGGGGCTCTCTCGCTTTATGTGTGTGTTTAATATACTTTAATTTAGATACAGACAATCATTTCAGCGTTGTTAGCTCCGAAAAAAACCTTAATGTTTACATAATTATATAAGCATCAATACAATATTTTAAACCTGCATTGTGTTTTTTAAGATAATTACTGATAATAATGTGCATGGTACATTCAAGTGGCGGTTTTCTTTATAACGTATATAAACATACATTTCTCCGTTTAAACAAACCACCTTTAGTCAAGACAATTGTTTCAACATCAACTTTTCTGAAGATGATCCTTTTGTGCCACGGTTCAAGGCCGGATACTGCATGGAGGTCCCGAGGTCAGCTGGGATCCTTTGCAAGTCATCAGGTTTATAAAGTCCGCTTTCCGAGGTCAGCTGGGATCCTCTGCAAGTCATCAGGATTGGACAGTACGCGTACCGAGGTCAGCTATGATCCTTTGCAAGTCATCAGGTATGTACACGGCGCTTTGCGTATTACTTTTATAAAGTTTAATATGCCTAATGCGAATTGTTCACAGCCGAAAAGGTATCGAGCTATCATGAATTTTAATCAGTGTTATCATACCACTCACAGATAGAATACATTTACACTACCAACGTTTAATGAAATTTTGTCAATAACTGATGGAAAGGAAATCAGTTGAAGAGTTAAAATTAGTTAAATTAATCAATGAGAAAACCGAAAATAATGAACGATATTTTATGTGTTCAGAAGAATTATAAAACATGATTGAAAAGACATCTTAACACCATCGTAAACATACCTATCACAAGATAAACCTACTTGCTACAAGGTAATTATTTCAAGTGTTACCTTTATATTTTTATTTTGTTAATAATATATTGTAATAATTTAAGTGTGTACCGTTTTAGCGTTGGTATTTTTATCATTGTAGCAATTTGTTTATCCAACATAGCTTCATGTTTGAACATGCCTTTTTATGTCATTTAACAAAATGAACACAATGTACATCTTCGTCATTAATTGTGAATAGGTCTTACATGATTTTATCATAATTAATTTCGTAGCTGAGCTTCTATTTAAGTTTGTTTTAAATAAATTGCACCTATATTCAAACATTTTTTATTTTAATTTAAATTTGCACTTGTCCACTACAATTCTTTTACAAAACAGTCATACAAATGCAACAAAGTACAACTTTGAATCTTAGATTTTCCCAACATTGTCAAATGTATTCGTAAAAATGGTGTTGCAGATTCCTTGTAATATCCAATAGATTTATGTTATTAGCCGGTGGAATATTGCAACGTCAGCAGATCAACGATCTAACGTCATTCGTCGACGCTTCAAACGTCTATGGTTCTTCGGACGAGCGTCTAGCTGTATTGCGAGAGGAAAAAACATGTACCTACATGAATGTTATCCTACAGGTTCAACTTATTTCCAGTTGTAAGAGAATGAATTTGAGAACGACCCTGTGACATGCGTACATTTGTTTATTAAGGGTAGAAAATATTTCAAAATTATAGTGCTTAACAAAATAAAAAATGTAATAATACAATTTCCTGAATTAAGTTCATTGTTATGGCATATGCATGTGGGCAATTGAAGATGAACCTTCGTATTTAACTTTTAAAACCTGAACAGATACTATGCACAAATATTGTAATTGCGTTCAAGAAGATATACGTATATGTAAAACACACTCATCTTGTCGCTAATAAAACGTATATTTATATTAAAAGCTTGCATGTTATGTAATTATTTTGTTAGCGTTTATGAAGATCACACAGGGTGCAGATGGGCCCCGCCTACCTGAGGGTCCTGATAACACGTGCCTTTCAGACGCGGCCAATGGTATACGCTGCAGCATTGCTGTTGTGAATCGCTGGTTTTTAAAATAATAAAAGTTAATCGTTAACCTATTCGTTTATGAAAATGGCACATGAACACATCATTCACTGGGAAAAAAAATTTCGAAATCACGCTGAATTTTTCTGATAAATGATAATCTTTAACTAAGGAACGTGTCAGTTTATTGACTGCTTAAATAAATGCGTTATCATGAAATGCCGATTACATAACTAGAAACATAGAACGTTTTAGTAGCATAACATTTTTGTTCCAAAGTTAACTCCGGAACGTCGTCATGCGAACTTCATATTTCGATTTGATAATTGAAAAATTCTTTATACCGAGTGACTATTGTATTAGCCTCGAAAATGCATTCTTATTGTTAGATATATATACATCATGCAATGGATAATTGAGATACGATAGCATGTGTCACATACATATTTAGATGTCGTTGGTTTTAGGTGACGTACGAGTCAACAAAATTCATACCACAATGTGTGTGTACTCGAACATAATCGTCTGGCGATAATGGACTTAGGAAATATTTTCAGGATGACGACGAAGCATTCCAGCAGACGAGAAAACGCTTGATCGGAATCATGCAGAAGATTGTTTACGATGAATTTCTCCCTGCATTCCTTTCACCGACTGCGATGAAGAAAAATAAACTTGCGAGTTCAAAAAAATACAAATACAATTCAATACTTGATCCTACCGCTGCCAACATTTTTGGATAAGCGTTACGGTATGATTAAATATAACATATAAATATTCTACATATTCATTTTTTTGAAACAGAAACAACTTATTGCAATACTTTAAAAATAATTTGATTGTGCTTAATATAATTTAAACTACATGTTTAAACCTTATTAAACATTAATATAGTTAGCATTTCTTATACAAAATGTTTTTTTTATCATGTATGCATATTCACAAACAATTCATCTCAGTGTTTTCTCTATGCGGTTGTAAGTGACATACAATGATACGTTTTCGTAAAGATTATATATACGTATAGCTCATTTTAGTCCACAATCTGAAAGTATGAGCCACACTTGGATTCCCACGTTTATGTCTGTGTTCACGAAGAACTTACAGCCGTTCTGCGAGACACTTCTAAACCTGACCTTCGGTGATCCAAACATAACCTATATACAGTCTGTCAACGGAGGCCCATCTGGGATGCAGGGGCTGTCCTACGCGCTATCTGCCCTCCAGTCACAGAAAACTGACAGGTACAGGGTTTGGGACCCCCACCCCCGCAAAGAAAAATAATGCATTGAGCGTTAAAAAACGTAAATTTTTACTGTCCCTGCAGTCTTAACCAACGTTTCAAATTTGTCTTTCCTTATATGATTGTCATTTAATATCGTTCTGTCGTTTAACAAAACCAACAAAAAAACTTTTAACCCGTGTTGTTGTTTTTGAAACGAAGGTATTTAATACAACATTAGGCAACGTTTCCTATAATGCATCAAATAAAACCTTTTGTCTTTGTTTTAAATTCGAACTGTTGCGCACCGATTTCACATAACATTATGTTGTTGGTGTTTTTCTTTTCTTTAAAAGATCACAATAAATAAAACAACTGATATACTTTCTTAAATAAATGTCATCCTTTACATTCTTTCTTGTAAAGTCATTGTTTCTGTTTTCGGAGTTACTATTGTGGTATTCTATTTTAAAGTGTTTTGAGTCCGTTTCAATTGTGTTCCTTCAATACAAGCTTGGCAATAGTCATGAGTCTGCTAAAATATTACAGTTGTTTGCATGTTGACAATGTGTGTGTAAACTTCTATGAGTGTCTATGCTTGCATTTGAATCGTATTATTCCGTAAAATACGGTCTAAAACGGTATTTTAATCATTTATCGAAATTTTATTTTGTTAGTATAATGTCAATTATTTTCTAAAAACAGTAATCTTTAATATATAATAATTTCCAACTTTCCATTTAAAAAATTAACGTTATAGACAATTTTCCTGCTTTACAATAAATCAATTTGCATCGGAGCTTGTAAGTGAGTTTCACATGTAGCTAGCAACAATGTAAACTTTTACATACATGAAACTAGAAGTTTCGTACAAGTTTGCACATTATTATTAACACAAAGATGTGCTTTTTCAGTATTGACGTATCTCACACAAATACTTGTTTTAAGAATCCTCGAAGAAACGTTCCGCAGCTTCTTATTTTTCAACACGTTGGCCGATACTTCTTTTGATCTGGCATCCCTGAACATCCAGCGGGGGGGGGGGGGTTGCGACCACGGACCTCCTACAACGAGTTCCGAATATGGTGCGGGCTGTCTTCAGTTAGGTTCTGGAACAGTTGGAGGCCTTGTTGATCACACTTTTGAGACAATTACTCTTCTTCAAGCTGCTGGTTACAGGTACTGTGCAGTTATTTCATTCAGAGGTTGAAATTTTAATTATTTGCAAACCTCTTACAGATAAGAATTATTGCGGACAATCAGGTTTGTTCCCCTCAATCCGTCCGGAAGCACATTGCCATGTCAATTTCAAAACATAAACGGTCAGTATATTCATGTTACTGATAAGTTTATGCAAAAAGTTGAAATGAATATAAAAATATGTTCATAACTAAATTGATTGAAGTGTTGTATTTGTTTGTTAATTATTATTGTGTGATACATGTTAAAGAGCAAAAACAAATTTGTTTATGTAAATCTATTACAATTATTATAAGCGGACATAATTTGTCAATGTTTTTTACAAAATCCTAATTTGTTGCTAATTATTAAAACTTATTATGAATATTTCGTTCATACTAAAGTTATGTAAACGACAGCAAGATAATTTTACACCAGGCTCTGTGTTGGTGGCTATTGCATCGTGTAAATTCATATAATTTTAAGATTTGGTTTTGACCCAAAAACATTCACTGATACTCCGGCTTAAATCTAATTGACGGAGTGTATGATATTCGATTTCGTTATATAATTTAGTTCGCCCAAAACCAACGCTCTGTCAACGGCCTCCTATATGTGTTTTTGTTTCGTGTTAATCAGTACCTTTGTCTTCCTGAAAGGCATTATTAATTCAGTTATTACACATCGGTTCACCGACCCTAACGATTTTTTGTGGTCCGCGGAAAAAAATCTGATGGCGATGGTTTTCGCCGGTACGGTACGGTACGAGTTTAAGGGCATTGTATCAAATAACGACAGATCCATTCGTTTATGCTTTATAAACAGGGCGGCGTCCACGTCTCTAATGTTGGCAATTAACATCGCAAATTGTTACCACAAAAAAGAAATTTCATCTTGACACAATTGGGTTCCCAAGTTATAGATTCATACCAAAATATTTGCTTAAAGTCGATGTTTACATGATTAACACCGGAATTGGAGTACTGAATTATTTACCACTAAAATTGTCCGTCAGTGTTTACATTACCTGGACCGTTGCATTTTGGTAGATTCTGTTCCAAACACTGCTTATTAAAACAGGAAAATGTTAGAGATTAAATCATCAATGATAAAATATCTGATGTCTAACACGGATTGGAATAAATTCATCAACTTACTTCAAAATAGGTCAAAATTTAGCGCTTCTCAAAAACAGAAAATAAAAATCTATTTTTAGCACAATGCACGTGTCTCTCTTTTGTCCATCCGTGACTTTTCTGAAGTTCGCCAGTGACATCCGAATTCGGCCTTACACTACAAAATTAACACTGTTTACTTTGCAATCATGTTCGCAGTTTGTATACATACTCAGGACCTGAGTGCACTGTTATGAAGTACACCAAGGCCTAGCTTATGCCTTACATGGGTCTCTTTGAATCCACTCACCATGTCACCATGTACACATGTTACTGACAGAATTCGCAAAAGGCAAATATGTACTACAAAACAATCATTTGTTGAATATGTGATAAATATAATACCTTTATGAATATAAAACGACATTTTATTATATGTTCATATTTACATATGAAACATGAATACAAGACATGTTCTCTTTTGCGAATTCCTTACGCAGGTTAGCAGTAGTACAGAGGGTGATTAAAATGCAAAAGGTGCATAAAGAGCTAGGAATCATGAAATGATGAATAATAGGCCTATACAACGACTAAACATCACATGTGCAATGTTAATCATTTGGTCAGTGTTTAAACAATTATGAGTGCATTAGCTGACCCATTTTCACCCTGAAATCAGTCGACTGGTAAAAAAACAAAAAAAAAAACAACTACTTCCCTCCTACATTTTTCTGGCCATTGCCCTGAACCAATACTATTTTTTTGTTTGGCCCTATCCGTATTACGTAACACTTCAGTTCGTCCCAAGACATAGACTTTTTCGCCGGAGCCCTGGGCAAAAAGCCCGTCTCTGGTGGAACCTTGGGTCCGACCATGGAGCGTATCATAGGAGACCAGTTTCGAAGATTCAAGTTTTTAGTCAGATTCTTCTATCATAACTCGGACACTGGCTTTAATAAAGGTTCATCGATATTCTGGGTCCACCGTCGTTTAAATAGACTAGGTTTTCATCGCTTAATTTGCAATGACAGCATAATGTATACATTGCTACGACGATCATAGTCAGTACATAAAAACACAGTGTGTAATTTGTACATTGAAGCAACTAACGAATGAACGAGAATGATTGGATTGTCATATTTGATATATTTCAAAAATGCAAATGAGCCGCGTTCTGAGGAAACTTGGCTTAATGCATGTGCGTAAAGATTCGTCCCAGAACTTATATACAATATCATTTTGTTGTGGACTTTTAGCGCAACAAGCCGCCATTCAGAATTACAGCCTTGCCTCCCTGTTATGTCAGAACTATAACTTCAACAAGATCAATTTTCCAAACGTCTTCAAACAAGCGTGAGTCTGATGTTGCATAATGCTTTATACTTGTGTTCGCGGTCGAACGACTTTAGAAATTGCGTTTGAACGACTAATTGTTGACTGTATACACTGTAATCGAATATACATGTAATTCTGTGCAGTGCCATTCATCTACAAATAGATTGTAATTAAATCAACCAAACTTGGGTTGGATTGAAATAAGAGTCGATAACAATTGCCATTGAAGGTTGCAAATTTCTATTTCATGACGTTTAATCCCGCTAAAAATTACATGTGAATGAAGTGTGTCCTATTATTTCATGTATTCGCTTTTGCCAATAGACAAACACGCTATTAATTGGTT